>NW_019723312.1:665965-673576 GCF_002891405.2 Cryptotermes secundus | reverse complement strand
CCTGTTACGTCACCGCTGTTGATTCGCCTTGCATAGTTACCCGGTTACGGGGCTCGGCTATCTTCGGCTCCGCTCGTGACGTCACCGCGCATAGCTGCCAGGATGCGGGGTGATTACTCGCCTATTACGCGAGCGTTACGTTACCGCTGAGGGGTGGGAGGGGAGCGCTGACTCACCCGCCGCGTCACTGCTGGTGTGGGGGGGGGTTCGGCTTTGCGCAACATGTCACACTATATACACCAACACCTCTAGACAAGCCGTGGGGTTCACCCAGCCTCCTGTCCAATTGGCATTCGTGATAATTTTCTCTGGAGCAAAGCGGCCGGGGCGTGAAGCTCACTGTCCACATCCACATAGTGCATAGGTTAACAATACAATCAGCTACAACTCTACTCCCCCATAAGTCTTCATGGTGTGCTTAACTAAGCAAGGGACAACTGCATACTGCACCTTCAGCTATTCGTGGCTTGTTTAACGACGCTTAAACAACTTTTACTGTATGGAGCCGAATGGTAGGATCACTTGTGAATAATACACTGGAACGGATCTGGAAGGAAACGGTAGTTGCACTATCCCGGGGTATGACTAAAGAGGCTGAGAGAAACCAGCGAGACAGGATGAAATCTTCTACCCACGTAAGATTTGAGGTTTTCGCGGCTGTGACTATGAAGAATGCTGTCTTCTGGGATGTGGCGCCGTGTAGATCTTGAGTGAACCGACGTTTCAGAGGAACGTATGGTTCAGTCTGCAGCCACGTACTCACGCTGGTTCCTCGCTCGCAGATTCTTCTACCCTGAAGACAACGGTCTTTACGTCCACCTCCGTCAGTGCATCAAACACCACACACGGAAACTTCGTCTGACTACAGCAACGTGCGTACAGGATGCAGGCTGCCACAGCAAGGCATGGCCGCTGATTTGCGGGCCTCCCACACATGTACTGGCATACCATGTTTAACGCTTCAAAAACTGAATCTCTTCCCAATAATATAAAACACAGATTCAGTCCGTACCTCACAGGAAACACATCACGTCTCCGCTACAGAGACCAACCAGTTAATGCTGTTTAGGGAAACAGTCTCTGTTTAATGTGAGAACCATACGGAACACACAAATACACTGTGTGGGCAGAATGCAGAGACTTTATATATAAGAATTCAGCCCGTACCTCACAGGAAACACATTACGTCTCCGCTACAGAGCCCAACCGGTTAATGCTGTTTGGCGAAACAGTCTCTGTTTATTGTGAGAACCATACGGAGCACACAAATACACTGTGTGGGCAGAATGAGGAGTTAGTATGTTAAAGCGGGCGGCTCATACAGTAACCACTGAACTTTAAAGGGTAGAGATGAAGTTTCGGGAGCGCTTTACTAGAGACTTACGTTCCTTTGCTCCGAGTGGTCACGTCACAGTTCTCTGTAATGCACATCCGAAACAACCCACGAAGTTGAGTACAGGCAGCAGTAATTAACTCCATGGATCAGAGTCCTTACTGAGAAGCTAGCATTCTAAATTTCTTTGCCTCGCTCACAAATCCCGCTACTTGTCCCTAGCCTGAGCCACATGGATCCAGTCCATACCCTCCAACCCGATTTCCTTAAGATCCATTTATCTACGTCTAGGTCTTCTTAATGACTTGTTTGCTTGGAATTCTGCTACAGAAACTTTGTCCTTCGCATCCCTGACCCTGAGAGGCTGCTATGAGGAGCTGTAGCGACGGTCAGGGGTGCGGGCCCGTGAAGGCAGTTCCAATCTGGTCACTGCAATGAATTATTCATAAGATTTACGCATCGACCGGAGGTCGTGACGTAACGCGATATTTTGTGTCATATCACTGGACTCAACATGGCTGCTTTGAGGAGAAGAGACAGAGGGAGGGGAGGAGGAAAGTGTACAGAATAAAGAGAATATAAAAGTAAGGAAACACAGAGATGAAGAGGGGGAGAATAGGCAAGTGCAACGAGCCCTCCTTAAACCTATTTCGAAGTTTCTGTACATTGCACTGCATGTTTCGACCGACGTTGGTGATCAGGTGTTTAAAACTGCTGTGCTTCCGCGAAACACTCGCAGTGCACATGCACAACACAACACGTCAAATAGCAGAACCACACAACGGAAGTACAGCAGTTTCTACCAAAAATTTTAAACACATGATGATGACCAATGACGGTCGAAACATTTGGTGCAATAGACTCTAAAAGGATACTGACGATGGTGTATACTGTACTTCTTTTGGCTTGTTTTGGACTTCATCCATCGTCTGGTATATAAAAGACAAAAGACTACGACGTTACGGAGACAGATCCAATCTCCGAAACGTCGTGGTCTTTTATCTTTTATATACCAGACGATGGATGAAGTCCAAAACAAGCCAAAAGAAATCTAGTGCAATGTATAGAAACTTTTAAATAAGGTTTACAAAGACGAACTGCGTGTTGTAAGAAACTTTAAACAAGTTTTAGAAGGACGCGCTGTATGTAAGAAGGTGAACCAGTAGCATTTGTTGAATAATAAGTGATGTGCAACAGGGTGCTCCAATATTACGGAGAATATATATTTATTTAACGACGCTACTAGCATCGCAGGATCGCACCATGTTAGCAGCTTTATATTTCCGTACTTAATCAAGCACTAGTGGCTCAGTCTGCAGCCACCTACTCCGTTCCACGCTCGAGAATTCTTCTACCCTGAAGATGGAGGCGATAAGTTCCTCCGAAACGTCAGTTCACACAAGAGTTACACGGCGCCACATCCCACAAAGATGTTAATATAATGTGAAATGAATGAAACCGAAACAACAGGAAAGAGTGGAATATGGGCAGGGCGCGCTTTGATTCAGTTGCCATGGTAACAGAATCTGTGGGAGCCGATGTCGGGCACACTCTCTTGAACGGAACGAGATGCGCTCTGAAGAGTTTATTATAAGTGACCCGGGGGCAGAGACCATAAAAACTAAAAACGGATCACAAGAAACGCTTGAATGGTCTTTTAACAACTGAAAAGTACCATTCACAGTCGCGATAAATCGCTCCTCCCCACCAAATCCCCTCGTAAAATGCTGTTCCTCCTTCAGGCAAGGCTGCAGTCAGCAGATGAGACTTACGTAAACATTTCTGAAACCGTGGCTCGCAACACCCTTACGGCACGCTACTTTTTGTGGCTTCATGACGCTCTCAGTAGGGAAACAGCGTCGAATGGTCCGATGAGCGATGTATAATGAATTGGAAAGGAGTTGGAAGGAAGCGATCCTGATCCAAATTGCACTATCCTGGCATTTAGCTGGAGAGAGATTCACTCGCTCACGGAGCTGAGGCCTTCTTGAAATTCCGTCAATTTTGCAGCTACTCAAGAACTTCCCAGCATTTTATGGAACCCGAAAGTTCATTACCGTGTTCACGAGAGCCCTCCACTGGTCCCTATCCTGAGCCAGTTCAATGCAATCCATACTATCCCACACTATGTCTACGAGCTGGAGGGAGATATAACGATATGTGTCAGGATAGCCGGTGTCTTGGCCGAGGTTCGAACACAGCACCTACATTACACGAGTCAAGAGCGCTGCCTCTATGTCAGTTGCCCGGTGCTTACAGTATAAGCGGGGTTCAATTTATGTTAATTTATATTGTCACGTGCCACAGTGACTGAGGCGCGGGTTTGGATCGATAATTGGATTTATTAATAACCTACAGGTCATTATTACAATTAATTATTACATTACAGCTGCTTTACACAATTTACAATCACTCCACACTAATCTCTTCATTCTATCCGCACCAGTCTTCACGTATTTATAACACGGGAACTATAATAGTCTCACTGAATCACACACTCCAAATAGTACACATAAATAAAATCTCCTAACCACACGTTAAGCGCTCACAGGCCTACTTCTAGTTCTTCTGTGTTCCTAGTTCCAATTTGCTCTTCTTCGCCTGCGAACTTCCCGTGGCTATCTCCTACAGAGAACTGACTCGTCCCTGAACCGAAAGAATTCTGTCACTTATACAGCCGAGGAACGGACACGCATCACAGGAAACGTGTCACGTGACCACCACCCACCGCTGCGTGACGTCACCACGGGCACGGAAAACAGCCTCCCCTACTGTTGCGTGCGCTATTTCGGGCGTGGACTACAGATGACGTCCTTCTGTTGTTGCGTGTTGGAAAATGTTTACGGAGCTGTGGCCTGGCAGTGGGTATTCACGTTACAATATGCGCGTTATTAAATAGCTAAATAGTGGAGAAGTTCTCTTTCGATCTCCCGAGTGTCCCCCCCCCCATTTCTGATCTCAAAAAGCCCATTTCATCATCTCGGATCTTTTGTTTTAGCCATATAGGCCTACTAAATTTCATTCGTCCAGTTACACCTCTCCCTCCCCGATCCGTTGCTAGGCAACCATATCCATGTTTTAATACAAAAACGACATAAGTTCGCCGTTTAATTCAGAAAGCGTTTCTTATGCTCCGTGACCATCTAACTCCAGACGTACTTGCAACTGGACAAGGAGAAGCCATGAACATAAGGTATACATGTTAGGAGCTTAAACTTGGCAGCGGTCAGGCCTGTGACCAACTGCAGTTTCGGAGTGGATAAACAAGTCAGAACAATCTGCCGCAGAGGCCAGCACCGACAGACATGCTGTGTATATGCTGCAGTAAGGTGCCAAAGCGTGTGTTAAGTACACGTGCCCTTACCCGGAGCAACAAATGTGGCGCATGCTCAGAAAGACCAACCCCCCTCCTCTCGTCGAAGAGCAGACCCCATTTCTAAACACACAAACGGTATTGGAACGAACTTGATCATGGGTTCCGACGTTGCCCGAAACCAAGAACGACTGTGCTGGCGAGGACCAACAGCAACTCATTGGACTGTCCAAGCTTTATCACAACGCATCAGGCACTGAACAGTGGTTCCGCGAGGAAGAAACTGGAAAGATCTGAAATGTTGGGGGTTCTGAAATACTCACGGCAGTGGCTCTGAAGGCTACTGACTCCTAGGTCGCGACGCTGTGAAGTCTGGCATATGTTTTGATTCTGCAGATACGAAGCCACGAAGGACGAAGATGAAGATGAAAAGAGAATTTGTCCTGATATATAGAGCCGTTGCTAAGCGGTGGCTCTGTAAACAGCAACAGTTTCTGAGTAACGGCTCGGTAAACACGTTCTCGTTAGCAGATTTTTAATAATACAATTGGACTACAACAATGGAAACGGAGTGTCTTATGCGTGGTCCGTGCCGAGATGTTACAAGCAAGGACAAGGTCAGTTGATAGTGCTGTACGGGAGGCAGAGGAACAGCCATTATTGGAGCCGTTATTAGGAAACGTCTAGTAACAGATTGGGAACATTAGACTGTATGCTCTAGTGAAGTGTAAACAGTAGGAGGAGTGATAGTGATATAGTCATTTGTAGTTACGACTTGTAAGTGGTCACTACATTAACCAATCCAACCCCCGTCTACACTCACGCACAGTACGTCACAACATAAACTACAAGAGATCTAAAATAAAAGAAACGACAACAGAGTAAGATGAACTATTTACAGAGATGTCGCCCTGTATTGCGGTAAAAATCTAAGAGCGTTTCGGAGGAACATAAACTTCCATTTTCACGGTCCAAGATCTGCTAAACACAACAAGCAGCAAGAAACTCGGCTTGCGATGCCGTTAGAGAACTTCCATCGGCCCACTCGGCAGAGGGCACCGCGGGAGCCTCGACGCCGTACGATTCGTCTCAATGTGAAGGCTGACGTTCCATAGGACAGGCAGCCGCGCTGATCATTAGTGTGATAATGGCGCGATCAATAGATATCGCCTTTACGTCGCTCAGCTAGAAAAACGACAATTCCGGCGATAACCAATGAGGATGAGGGTTTGACGCCTCTTAGGACATTCAACCTCCCCAAACCAGTTGCTAGTGTACATAACCCTGACACGTGCTTTCATCATTTAAAAAGCATTTGGACGGTAATTTTACGTGTTAGAGTGACTATACGGGGGGTTTGAACTGGATTGACCGCTTTAGCACACATCTCGTAATTATACTTAATTATAGCGCCGTCGCTGATTTCAACACTTAAAAAAGTCACTGTCGCACACGCTCAGGCTTTCCCAGCCCGCAGTGTTTTCACTAGCAGTTGCCTCGTAACGGCTTCTAACAACGCCTATTCCTTTCCTTCCGGGCTAAAGTCCTCTCTGAACGGCGGCTCCCTTCCAACTGAACTATTCTTGCTTCGACTGTCCTCCTTACAACCCCTTTCCAACGACCGAGTAGAAAACACCGTTTCCAACAGCGCGTTTATTGTTACACGCGTATCCGTTACCGCGGGATGTTTACCGGGCCGTTGCCTAGAAAGGTTCCACTCGCTACAATACCAAAGATGGGGAGGACATACAGCACACAGAAGGGTGTAGCGGTAATGATCTAGACTTTTATTGGCTGTGTAGGCTGCCATACGGGTACGGACGTTTCGGCGAAACCTGATGCCTCCATCCTCTACTGAATTTCATGATATGGGCACATTTTCGTGAAAGCGTCCATTACGTAGCGCGGTAGGCCCACTATGCAGGAAAAAGTGACGGCTTCCAAATTTCGTAGCGTCTTGAACGGGGTTAACTTTTAGTTCGTGCGACAGTAAGTACGTATATACTGAGCTACTAACGAGGGCGAGGATGGGTGATCGTCAGCCAACATCACAACATTAAAACATTTCCATTTTCAACATACGTCCGGCGTTCTGACGCACACAGAATACTTCTTCCGTAAGAAAAGTATAAAATGTACGAGTCCTTCTTTCGTGCTGCAGATGAGCTTCAATGTGTTTCACGAAAACTGTGGGTGAAACGTACAGCAATCACATGAAGTGCAGCTTGTAAGGCAGTAAAGGAGGGGAGAGAAGCAGGGAAACACAGAACATACCGCGATGCCAAACGCAGGACTGTGTAATGGTGGTATTCAGTGAAGTATTTTCCTAATGTGTCTTCAAAATTCGATTCAGACGCAAATTCCAGTGGTAAACAGTTCTATAATGAAGTGGAACGCCGGTTAACAAGCCCCTCGAAACTAGCTCTGAGAGTACAGTTCACAGCGACGTTGCCAGAAAATATGAGTATATATTTGTATTCCAGCAAACAAATGCGGTCGGATCATCAGCCAATTCAAACACCGTTTCATCTGGTCAGACTCGTAACAAGTGCAACTCCACGGCCTCTAACGTGACTGAACGGCGCTGCCAAGATGTGCAGCGCCTTCGCATTATCCTGATGCATACTCACAGCACTTCCGAATAAGTAATTCACTATTAACCACTTATAGTATAGTGGTAACAATACGTACCATCAGCTTTAACACTGAAAATCTCTGCATTCTGCCCACACAGTGTATTTGTGTGTTCCGTATGGTTCTCACAATAAACAGCGACTGTTTCCCTAAACAGCATTAACCGGTTGGTCTCTGTAGCGGAGACGTAATGTGTTTCCTGTGAGGTACGAACTGAAGTTTATACTATATAAAGTCTCTGCATTCTGCCCACACAGTGTACTCGTGTGTTCGAACCCAACACCTCCCGAATACAAGCATCGAACGTTACCGCCAGTCGAGGTCAGGTGAC
>NW_019723312.1:521370-665885 GCF_002891405.2 Cryptotermes secundus | reverse complement strand
TTCGCCTTTTGTGGGGGGGGGGGGGGGGTCGTTCGTGTCGTGTGGCTTCAGTTACACAGCCGTCAGTGCACTCTGCCGGTTGCTCGGAGAGTCTCAAACCGCAAGGCAAAGCACCGACCGCACAAGGCGCATGTAACATCGACACGTATCGAACAGCGTCTGTCACCAAACACAACACAACAAATTCGGGAAGCAGGGCCCTCGAGAAGCTAACAGTCGCTTAGATGGTCAAGAAATTCGTCTTTTTAGGAACCAGCAGGTTCATTACCGTGTTCACAAGAGCCCGCCACTCGGTCCCTTTCCTGAGCCAGCTGAATCCTGCCCACATTCTCGTTATTTAAGATTTATCTTAATAATATCCTGCGATCTATGCCTAGATCTTCATAATAACATTTTCCCTTCATGTATAAAAAATATAAAGCTATCCCTGTAACAGACCGTGGAGGCCCATAGGGTTGTGAGACGTCGAGGCTCTCATATATTCTAAACAATCGACTCACATATGGCGGTGAGGTTGTCAGCCTTAAGCGCCGACCGCCATTTTCCCCCAGGAATATTACTGGTACTCATTTCTGTTAGAGGCTGAGTTGACCACAGTGCTGCTGGAAGGACTAGGTCAATTGAAAAATGCAATAACCTCATCTGGAATCGAATCAGCGACCTTCCGGCTCGTAGCACAGTGCCCCAACCAACTACACTACCGCGTGCCCCTTTCCTTCGCGTAATCTGAGTATAATTTTGCATTAATTTCTCGTCTTCCGAATGCGTGCTACGTGCCTTACCCCACCATCCTCCTTGATTTGATCACCCTAATAATAATCAGCTCAATGATGCAATTTTCTCCACCCTCTTGTCACTTCCACTCCCCTCAGCAACCCTCAGTGCAAGTTCTTAATGTGAATGTAAAGACCTCCTTCCATTAGACGGGCCTCTCGGGGAGTCCCACAGGACCAAGTCTTACTGACTCAATATTTTGGTTCAAGTCTGTTACATTTCACAGCGGTCTTATTCTGTATCGGTAACTGTAAACTGTAATGGTCAAGATGTCGCATTATTAGCGAGAGACCAAGTTCCAAACTCATACAAAAACAATTACAATTTTGCGTAATTAAATCATTACATTCTCAGAGCATCAGACGGTAAGACGAAAAAGATTTCGAATTCGGCGGCACGAAACATTCCCCGAGTTTAACTTCCTCTTTAATTTCTTCGTGACTGCAGTTTTGATCTGTTACTGTCCCTCCAACACGCGCCGGGGACCTTCCGTCCAACCTACGTTACAGTTGCGCTCTGCGTTCTGGCCACGTGTATTTACGTTTTCTCTGCACTTACTTCAAACACCAACATACTTACAAGCGAAGTCATCTGGATTGTAACGCCGTGTAGTTCAGAGAGATCAAGACGTTTAGGAGGAACATAACGCCTCCATCTTCAGGTCCGAGAAGTAATCCAAACAATAAAAACAATCACGTGTTAAGCCGCGCTTAGCGTGCCGCCAGATTCTACCGGTTTCCTGCAAGCGTCTTCTTCAACCTTTGTAGTTAAATGATCCTCCGAAACGTCCAGCTTTCTCCGAACTTCACGGCGTTACAATCCAGTACAGCATTCTTCATAGTGTCACTATTTGGCGGGGAGATGTTGCGTGATTTATAAGAGGCGTTCCGGCTCGGATGGTTGCATTTACTGCGCCTTACACATTCATCCCGGGTCTACAGGCAATTACAGCGCTACCGCTAATCTACACGCTTTACAGTCCACCCTTACACACGGGTTCTCAGTCTTCACTAGTCGTATCCTGACAACGGGTTTATAACAATCTGTCACTTCAAATCACATATGAAGTCTTCCTGTCACAGTCTAATTCCTTTCTTGTTATTTCTTCTGAATCACCTTCAACTGCCATCTCCAGAACTTGAACCAGTTCTCGACAGCAACTCCTCAAATCGACTCTTCTTCGACTGAACTCTGTCGGCTTGTGACAACCGTTCCCTTGGAACTTCTCGTTATATAGCCTCGAGGTGGACCACACAGAAAACAGTCTTCTATTCTCCCGTATTGTTTCAGGACGTGTTTACTGATCCGTCCTATTGTTGCGCGCGTTGGCTTTTGCGGGAATATGCTTGAGAGAGTCGTTGCCTAGCAATGGCTCTATACGTCACAACACAGACAGACGTAACATTCTTACTACTGTCTAATAGCGGCTCTTTTGTAACACAATGACGCCAAAGAAACACAAGATTTAGCGCCCAGTGCGTTTTGGACTTCAGTGCTATTACTTGCCAGTTCCATAACCCGGTATTATGACATGAGCAGAGACATGTGTCTATAGCAGTTATGAGGGTGGCATAGAGGGAGGCTCCACACACGTCACCTGACACCACTGAACACAGTGACGTTCAGTCACCGACGCAATCTTCTCCTCCGTGCTACACGTCCATCTCATCTTCCCTGACTCGAAAGCCTTAGCGACATTTGGCGCCGAGTACGAATCATAAGGCTTCTCTTTGTGTAATTTTCGCCAACCCCCTGTCACTTCCTCCTTCTGCACCCTGTTCCCAAACATCCTTAGTCTGTGTTCTTCACTTACTGCGCCAGACCAGGTTTCACACCCATACAAAGTAACACGTGGTAAACTGTAAAGTTCTCCCTGTGCTTAACTAATTAAGCACTACACCATGAAGGCGTATAGGGGAGTTTTCTTGACCTCAGCACAAGTTGGGAGTTGCCAGCTGCACGACCCGGGGAAAGAGCCCCCGGTACCCACTGGATAGGTTGGGTGGGCCGCAGAATCGATCTGGACGGCGTGAAAATTCTTGTCACTACCGGGACTCGAACTCTGACCTCTTTATCGTCCAGTTCGCAGCCAGTCGCTATACCGACTGAGCTATCCAGCCTTTCATAGTAACATGGATATCTCACGGTCCTGGGGAGAACATCTGCACCTGTGAGGGAGAAGAGTACATAACGATGCGCTGCATAGTTCGTAACCCCCCCCCCCAAATGTTATGAGGGTCACGAAATTAAACGTAATCAGACGGACAGGCCATGCACACGTACGGGAGAGAAGATAAATGCACATAAAGGTCTACCAGAAAAATCTGAAGGCAAATAGACCGTTTGTAAGACCTAGACGTAGATGGGAGGATAATACTAAAACGGGACTTAAGCTAGATTCATCTGGCTCAGGATGGCGATAAGTGACTGCGGTAATAACCATTGCAGTTCTACAAAGTCAAGTAATTCTTTTACTAGATGAGCAACTATTAGCTTCTTGAGGACGGCACTCTTCCATGGACTTATTTTATAAGAATAATGGTAACCTTATCCCTGTGCTTAATCAATGAAGACGTACGAGGGAGTGGAGGTATAGCTCCACCATTCTTAATTTGCGCACAATATGGAGGCGAGTATTGAGCATCACGCTCCGGCCGGATAGGAAGGTGGGTGGGCCCCAGGCTCTAGGCATAAGAATGTGCGGGGGCTTGGACAAACCCCTGAGGCACGTTTCGAGGCATGTCGGAGTGTGAGTAGCATCGGCAGAGTATCCGAAAGCCAGCAAACTCCGATCTGCTGTCAGCAGCGGGTGGGGGGGGGGAAGAGGGAAAAACAAATAAAAAGCGGCCGACGCTTGAGCGGCGTATGACGTCACAATATCGCACAGATGTGGAGTAGCCCGCCCAATGAAAGCAACTTCGCCCAAGAAATCTCGGCACATTCCTCCTCCCCTTTTTACTTTGTCTTGGACTAGAACTGCTTCAGAAAAACCCGGTCGGAATGAGCCAAAGATTCAAAGCCTCACAATCTGTGCCACAGGAACTGCTGTATCGTGCAGCTCAACGCTTGTATTTCCATCCTAAATGTATCAAAAGATGAGCCGGGATAGCTCAGTCGGTATAGCGAATGGCTACGGATTCGGAGGCCGAGGGGTGGGAGTTCGACTCCCGGTAGGGTTAAGAATTTTCTTTTCTCCACGTCGTCCAGACCGGCTCTGTGTATTGTGGGCTCTTTCTCTGGGGGTAAAGCGGCCGGAGCATGAACCTGACCAATAACCTCCATCTATTGTCGAGGTCAAGAATGGAGTTATACCTCCACTCCCCTACGTCTTCATGACGTAGCGTTAAAAAAATTGCCTTTAAGAAGTAAATTTAATAATATCTTGGGTGAACTCTGTATTGCGTTGCGGTAAGGAGCAGGAAACGGGGCTCTGGTACCTTGAAGACTAAGGCAGAACATTCATCCGAAACGTTAATATTTACCGTATCTACCAGACTACACCGCATCACATGGCAGTAATCTTCATAAAACTAAAATCTTGGGCAGCGCCTCCGTTACCCAGCGGCTGACAAAACGTCAAGGGAAAATTCGCTGCCAGGACTCGAACCTCGGTTCCGTAAACCGCCTGCAGTAAACCCAAACGTTATTAAGTGAACAATTTCAGTTAATTAGCTCTGGGGAAGGGGGGGGAGATAATAGTGAAAATGTAGAGGAACTCGAGCGGACAGTGATTATCGAAAAAGCGATACGTCTAACGCGGCAGGCCACGTGATGGGGCCATCATTCAGTATTTACGAGTTACAGGGGAAGCCCCTGCCCCTGTTATGTGAGGGAACGCATCCATCACAACTGGAACGTATCCAACAGACCACACAAGCAAACACTGCAGATTTAATGGAGCTAGCTACAGCGATTGTATTAAATTACGGCAGAAACACGGAGTTCCAGGCTGGGGAAGAGAAACATGTAACAAACACAGGGATCTTGCTCCAATCCCACGTGCACTTCTGAAATCCTCGTTTCTCCGAAATGTCACGTTGTTAGGCTGTTTCAATCGGGGGATATTCAAACCGGGCGGAAAACAGATTTTTAAAAAATGGGAATGAAATAAACGGAAACAAATCGTAGTGGGAAGGAAACACAAACATATGAAAATCCGTTGCTAGGTTATGTCTATGACGTGCAGTTACGGATGTCTCACATCAGTTCCCTAGCGAACAGAAACTTAAATACATATTTTATTACGGCCATGTTCCTTCACGTCCCCCTGAAGACGGGTATTTCTCGGAGGTGTCACAGCTCAGGCAGTTAGTTGAAGGCTTCGCACAGCTGCGGCCCGGGTTCATTCCCGTGGGATTTGTGGTGGACAAAGTGGAACTGTGGTAGATTTTCTCCGAGTATTTCGGCTTCCCTTGCCAATTCTCATCCCACTATATTCCCTTTCTCTCATCTACCATCCGAGACTGGTACAGCAGGTTATCGTACCGAGGGGCTTACACCTATTCCACAAGAAAAACTCCATGAAGTAGAGCCCTACTCACTCGCCTCGTTAAGGAATTTCTCACCTTCTGAGGACAATGCGGGGTTCATTACTGTGTTCAGAAGAGCACGCCACGGACCTGAGTCGTGATCCAGGTGAATTCAGTCCACAACTTCCCATTATATTTCAAGATCCACTTTAATATTATCCTCCCATCTAGGTACGATATTCTTACCGGTCCCCTTCCTTCAGGTTTTCCTCCTACAACTCTGTATGCACTTATCCCCATCCATGCTTCATGCCCGGCCCATAGCATCATCCTTGAGTTAATCGTTCCAATGATATTTCATGAGTACAAATTATGTAGGTCCACGCTATGGAATTTACTCCATTATCCTGTCGCTTCCTCCCTCTTAAATCCACGTATTCTCCACTAGCACACTGTTCCCAAACACCCTCACTCTGTTATCCCCTTAACGTGACAGACCAAGTTCCACACCCATACAAACATCTACAGACAAAAGTATTTGTTCACCATAAATTCAATTCTGATTCGTTGCTGTTGTTCCCTAGGAGGCGGGATAACGTAGTCGGTATAGCGACTGGCTATGGGCTCGACGACCGAGGGATCGAAGTTCGAGTCTTAGCAGGGCCAAGAATTTTCACTTCTCTAAACGTCCAGACCGGCTGTGGGGTCCACCCCGACCTCCTATCCAATGGGTAAAGGGGGCTCTTTCTCCGGAGGTAAAGCGGCCGGGGAGTAAAGCTGACCATTCACCTCCGGCTAGTGCCGAGATCAAGGAAAATGTGGATCTATACATCCACTCACCCATACGCCTTCAGGGCGTAGTGCCTAATTAGATAAGCACAGGGACAACTTTTACTTTCTTCACTGCCGTTCCCAAATATCTGTATCACATTCGCGAAGGATATATTAGCTACGGTTTTGCCCTGCGCTCTGGTGACGAGATATCAAGATGTAGAGAGTTTTCTCAGTGTTTACACGCAGACCAACCTCCTTACTAGATTATATTACAGCTTCTGTGTTATCTCTTTATGGCGTTTATAATAAAGCTTATGCAATTGGTTGAGTCAGGGCGCTTATGTGTTGTGGAGCTCTGGATAGGTTATGCTTGCATACCGTCTGCACATGCGCAGTACCGGGCGCCCGACGGAGTTCTCTCTGGAGCAGCTGGGGAGAGGAACAATTTGACAGCAAGAGGCTCGAGATTATGGCAAAATCAAGCGCCCAAATTAAATTACATAATGTAACCAGAACGCCGAAAGTAGGAAAATTGTAATAAAATTGCGCTCTAAGACCGAGAAAAGGGGACTCGAGGCAACGAGACAAGAAAGAGGAGCTAGGAATTCCTGTAATGCAAGAAAGAACAAGGGAAAATTTAAGAGACGGCAAGAGAAGAGAAAAACAAAACAGCAGCAGACACAGCGAAGCTACACAAAGCTTTGCAGCACGCCTCAGTAACTTCCATTACCTCTCCTTAGGTTTGCCAAGAACACCCCCACCTCCCCACAATCTGTGCGTTACAAAAGAAGGGCTCAGTTGGAGCCACGCCGTTAACATGGCGAAGTAAGTCCTCTCCAGGTAAACTGAGCCCTCGTGTTCATTTACAGTGATCTCGTTCCGTTCATTGTGTCTTTACGGCTGCACATATACAAACAGCGGTGACTGATAATAGATGGCACGCACCGTCAATTATTCGTACATCTTCTAAAACAATTTCGTTTTATAAGCTCAATGTTCCTAAGCGAGGTATCTCGTGAGTAGCGCGGAAGAGGTGAATACTTCATTTACATGAAGACATGACAGTTTCTGAGTATTTAATGACAACGAATCAACTACATTCGTTAGTCGGTATTTAGTAAGTATAATAACCGATCTCGTCGTTATAGTATTATCCCAGTCTGATACAGCCTATTCTGGGTGAAGTTCTTCCGTTGTTTTCTTCAGTCCCTCCAGCAGAATGACGAACAACTACCCTCAGTATTAACTTCCTTTCTTAAGCTTTTTCCAGCACGTATGTTCTCATAAGCTGACAACCACAGGGCGTTGGGCGACCAGCATCGCCTCTCTTTACAAGCGAGACCTGTCTAGTCCAACCTGAACAATTTCCCATGCTGGTATCCCACAAATGAAGACGAAAGTTTTATGTCATGATCTGTGGACTCTTCTATCCTTAAGATGAAGGCAATATGTGCCTCCGAAACACTGGTAACAAAACTACAAAACTGAACTGCGTCATAGCCCAAACAGCCGCAATATGAGTCTTCACAGCCGTGAGAACTCAATGTATACACAATACATTATGCTCAGTTACTTAAGATTTCGCCGCGAATGTACGGCAACTTCTCCTACGCGTCTGTTAAGCGGGTCAGTCTCACTATACATTGCAGGCGTTCGGAATACCGGCAGCTCTCAGAACTCTCAATGCACACACGTGACATGATCTGAGGTTCTCTCAGCGGTGACTATGAAGAGTACCATCTTCTTGGAGGACGAGACGCCGTACTGTGTGGTTCTCAGACGTTTCGTAGGAACGTACAGCCTCCATCCTCAGGATAGAACGCGGTTACTCAACTACGACCTTTAGAATAAATTTCGTTACCATGGTTACGTACTTATCGCCGTCATCCCAGGGTTTATCTTGTGGGCGAAATAATGGGGACAGATATTGACTGAGGGCTCAGACCGGTGCGTACAACGGCAAAACATAAGGAAACACTAGCATCTATTCACAAGCCCCACTGTACGAGTATTTACACTTCTCGGCTTCCAGCCTTAGTTTACAACATCGAGAATGCCGGGCACAAGGACACTGCGTGTGTGTGTGTGTGTGTGTGTATGTAAATATATATAACCAAGATTTTAGTGACTATACACAGGGTTTGGGTTGGTAATCACATTTACTGGACGCTTACAGACTCGTAACTACAAGTAAAAATTATGCTCTTGCTATAGGACCCCCTAGGTCTTCTCATTGTTAGTCTTCACTAGCCGTTGCTTGATAGCGGCTTCCAATGGCGGCCGTTCCCCCTCCGACCGGCCTCATCTACCAGTTTCTCAAAGCATTAACTCACAACCGACCCCCAGACGTTATCTATCTAAGTGAAAGTTATGTCACGATCAACGGTCAGTCGGTCAGTCTGTCTTGGTGTCGAGGGCCCAAGACCAAATTTTTATTAGTCAGACAGTTGCGGGTTTGTTGATGTGGAGCGCTCTCTCTGACGAGAGGATGGGTCTCTTGTTTACAACTGCTGCTGGCTCTCGCAAGCGCAGTCATTCACAGGTCTGAGTACCGTGGGACTCATGACAATATTTTACTGCGATATTCGAGACTCTCCCAACATGGAGGGCTAGGTCCTCGTATTTATATCCCTCAGGAACATGGTGGCCCAGATATACACCCAAGCACCGGGTTCCCTTTTCGTCGCCTCCTACGACTTCCAGGACTACGGTGGAGGTGTTGGAACCCGACTCCACGCCAGTAATTAGCTTCTTAGCGGCAGAAACCGCATAGAAAACGTCTATTCCTATAATGCTGTATCCTCTTGCCTTGAACATATGATTGTTTGCGGAGCCGTTATCTACCAACGGCTGTCGTTCTCTTACAACGGCTCTACATGCCACTATATATCTAAATATAATTTTGTTCGATGCTTGCTTAGCATTCTTTTCGAGCCTGGAGACGGAGACAGTATGTCTACAAATTTCTACCAGACTAAACGGCGACGCATCCAAAAAGAAGGCACTCTTCCTGTACGTAAATTATTACCACCGAAGATAGTGAGGAATCCCACAGCAACGAAAACTGCGCGAGGTTTGCAAATGAACGTCAATTATTTATTTACACGAAGCTGTTGCTTAGCAACGATCGGGCTCCGAGAATTATAAAGGGCTCGCCATGGTTACTACAGCATAGACTTTGTACTTCGTGCTCTGCATGGGATGTCCAGCAAATGTGGGAGCCACGTCTCACAAGCCTATGGGCCTCCACCTCCTGTTACAGGGACACGTTTATATTAATTGACCGCAGGAACTTCTTCGCGTGAAGATGAAGCAGAGATCACCCACGGGATCTGTAAACTAGCACATCAACGTCCAGGACTCCCCACGGACGCATTCAAAAGCCATTCTCTCCACAGGTTCCCTGAGAACAATGGCGTTCCTCCAGTGTTGCCAACTCGCGCCGCACCTGGGTGCCTGACAACTCTGCACCAGTCCTCAGTCTCCATAGAAATGCCGGGAGAGTGTCTCGATTAAGCCCATGAGAACTGCCTTTCGAATGTCTTCCAACACATTATTAACCAGTGACCCTATCTCTAGACGCTGTGTGTATGAGCTCATGATGTGGCCAGCAGAGCGTGTCATTAAACAAAACAGATTTTATGCGGTGTGACTAAGAGTTACGGCCCTCCGATAGGCGAAGCGGGTTTCAATTACAGGCAGAGGAACATATTATCTTCTCCATAGTATCCATAGCGGCTATAGGGCCCACTCTGACTCCTATCCAAATGGAAACCAGGGATATTTGACAGGGGGCACAACGGTGGGACCTGAAACTCACCACTCNCCCTCCGATAGGCGAAGCGGGTTTCAATTACAGGCAGAGGAACATACTATCTATAGGCTATAGGGCCCACTCTGACTCCTATCCAAATGGTAACCAGGGATATTTCACAGGGGGCACAACGGTGGGACCTGAAACTCACCACTCAACCCCATCTCGTGCATAAGTTAAGAATACGTGGATCTACACCTTCACAGGCCGATCACAGCAACCGCGAGGTCAAAGGCATGAACGGTCTTCGCTCGCTCGAACACTGGGATCGTGGGTTCGTATCCCATTCAAGGTATATTTGTCTGTGTGCGTTTATTCTGTGTTGTTCTGTGTGTAGGCAGCGGCCTTGCGACGGGCTGATCACCCGTCCAAGGAGTCTTAGGGACGGTGTATAGGATTAAGAAACTCAAAAAGCGGCCAAGGTCCAACAAAGGACTGTAGAGACATGCACAGCTCAACTCACTCTCTATGGGGCTTAATTCCATTAAGTAATGCTTCCACAGAACTTCCCGTATAGCAGAGATGCGAAAAATGTGGCCCGCAACAGATATTCAATCCGACAAGATCGTAGCGAAAACTTGCAAAAGGAGCCTATAAATGTCTCCACATGGCTCTCCGCCTGCGAACAAGTAATAACTCAAGATATGCTCAAGGGATTTTAATTAAATCTGGCATCCCTTAGTTTTACTAAAATTCGCCTATAAATTACAAATTCTGGTTAAAATCTTGCAACAGTAACGAACACTTCACATAAAGAAACCCGCATCCGTCTCTGCGCCCCATCTCGAGTGTAACTCGCTAAATATTTATCGGAGCGAAATAATATTCCTAACAAAAGTAGCAGAGGAGAAAAATATACGTTTCATGTCCAATAAGCTTCTCCCCTAACTCCTACGGGTCACGAAATAAATAAGTAAAAGTGCAACGAAAGTGCCAGATAGTTTACGTTGTCCGTACAATTCTTGACTTGCTACTGTTTGTTTATTTTGACCTGTCCGCTCTCAACAGAATGCGCAGTGGATTTGGCCGAGGCTAACGACTGAGATAAGGACATAAGGGGGCTTATGGGTTATAAGAGGGCCTTACAGTGCTCCCCCTCCCCACACAAATCACAGCTAGAAACAATGCCCCCCTACTTCTTGTCACATTTCTCCTTATGCGCAACACAGAGGCCAGGTCTAGTAAGACGGACTGTACATAACATCGCCCCTCTTCTTGGAGATGCCAGTTCAGATTCTTTCACACGGAAGATGTATGACAGCTCTGGGGAACAAAGCCCTGCTATGAGCAACACAGAGAGCAGCGAAAACGGGTAATCCCCTTCCAAGGAACTCACACAATGGTGCCATTATTACTCAAGATTTGTGGGGCAACTTCGGCTCATGCAATTAGAGAATTTTTCGAAATTCTTTTGAAAGAGACGAAAGTGCAGTAGAGGGATACGTGTACCAAAGCTCTTAATTAAGGCACGCTCACGAAACAGTCGACGAAATTAGAGTCTAGAATAACAAAGCGCTCAAGAACAAACACAAATATATTGTAACGTGTCTGGAGTCCAGAAGAGACACTTCTGTGGAAACGCCAGAATAGACCGTTGCATAATAAACAACAATTGCTCTACTGTAGTTCTAACAGGAATCTCCACGGTTACGACGAATACGCGAAGGTTCCCACAGAGACAACGCGATAACAATGGGTTATTGCGTAGGAAACGCGGGGCCAACAATGCAACGTCTCCACCGCTATAACAGAGGGTTCGTTACCTGGCAGCGGCCAAGGATAAATAGCCCAGCTTCGACACGAAGCCAGTCGGTCTCGGAATAGTGTTCGGAGAATGAAGTCGCGGATCGCCCGTCTAAGAAGTCAGTTTGGAATATCCGTCTCGCCCGAATATTGTGAGCAGTGATTGTAACACTGCAAGTGCAAATGATTGTAATGTGTGTAAGTGAGCGAAGGAAATAAATTCGCTATATTGGACGACGGCGTGTACTTATTTGTAGCGTGACAACCAAACACGCTACAATATAATAAAAGACGAACAAACAATGAGGGGGAAAGAAAGGGAAGTATCAAACACGGACAAAAAAGAAAAGGAAAATGAGAAATTACTTTCTTCTGGGCTCTTACGTGGTAGACTGTTATCAAGGCTTCGCAGGAACATGCTGCCTCCATCATCAGATTAGAAGAATCATTCAAGAGTGGAAAACAGAGATACTTGCAAGGAGGGCCAGGTCCAGGAAGGATTGTGCGTGGACCAATAGGAAAAGGTGGCCAAAAAAGGGGGAAAATATAGCGAGGATGCTCGTATTAATACCAGATAATCATTATCTTACTTACATAAACCTAATATTTTATTTCATTTTTATCAAGTTTACTTCTACAACTGCCACCCTCTTCACCCACCTTCACTCCCCCCTCATACATATCCCCCCCTCAATACACCTCCCCGGGATGTTACTTCCTTGTGTCACCGTCTCCTATTGGTCCGCTTGCAGTCTCGGCCCTCGTCCCACTTCTCTTCATAAGCACCATTTTTCGACGCTTTCCATACTCATACCATGAAGATGGAAGCAGTATATGCCTCCGAAACGCTCGTGAATATCAGCACCGCGAGAACCTCAGGTTTCATGACTCCATTCTTCGTCAACTTGCCATTTCCGCATAACAAAGCAAAGCAGAGTTGTTTCTGTGCCGTGAGAACGTTCGCAGGAGTGCAGCTATATATCCGTCAATTATTAACCTATACCCCAGATGGATGTCTTCAGCTTCACGCTCCGGACGCTTTATCCCGATGAAAGAGCGCCCAATACCAACAAGACAGGAGGATGGGCAGGCACCAAAGCCGATGTGAACGCTATATAGAAATGAAAAATCTCTTACCCCTGCCGGGCATAGAACTTCGATTCCTCGGTCGTCAAGCCCCACACATGGCCCCACTGCACTGACCGAGCTATCTATCGATCCCATGAGCTCCGTGTACAGTGTTGGCATTCAGTCGACAGGTTTCACGTCTGAAGTAACAACTGACTCCCTCCCGTGGCCCTGCGTCTGTGACCCGTGACCTATACCCATCTGTTACCCTGATCACCAATCGTGAGGGCACGTCAAATCATCCGTACTGCGTTATTGCAGCGGTCGTCGTGCTCCGACGTGACAAACGTTTCTGCTTGATGGACAGAGCGCGCCTGCGCAAACTGGCAATCAAGGATATACGTAACAAAGCTCGCGCAAACCCCGTCCCTGTGATCTGGGACAGAAAGAAGAGGGACTCGTATATCGCGGAGCTCTTCGGAAAACGCCAGGCAATCTATCAGAACATACGAGTACAGAATCGAAAGGAAGGGTTTCTTTTTCAATGGCTCTTCCAGCCCATTCAGTTGCGTAATCATTTTACACAGACGGTAGGGCTCCTTGGGCGAGTGATCAGCCCGTCACAAGGCCGCTACCTACACAGAATAAACGCATACACACACCAAACATCCATACCTTAGCGGGATTCGAACCCACAATCCCAGCAGAGTCCGTGCGAGTAAAGACTGCGAGGCCAGTGTGATCGGCATCAAACAGAAAGTTGGTGCCCATAAATTAATTAAAATTAATCACAAGAAACGCTGCCGTTTGCGAGAAAATCCACATTTTGTGTTTAGAGGCCCATCTAAAGATGAGGTGACGGGAGGCTGGAGAAAACTGCATAATGGGGAGCTTCATAACTTGTTCTCTTCTCCAAGTATAATTATAATAACCAAGTGAAGGAGGATGAGATCGGCAGGGCATGTAGCACGATTAGGGAGAAGAGGAATTGATGTGCAGTCGGTACAATGGGAATTGACAGGGGAAACTGAAGTACTCGGAGAAACCTACCCCAGTGCCACTTCTTCCACCACAAATCCCACATTACCTGACCTGACCTGGGCTCGAACCCGGGCAGCCGCGGTGGGAAACAGCGACTAACTGCCTGATGGGAGTTACTACGAATATCTCGCGCTGCGCGACTAAAATGTTACGCACAAAACAAAACGCAGACCTACAGTTTGGTTAGGCAGCAGACATAATCCAAACCTGACTGACTCCCAACTTCCTTGCGACTGTAATCCGACTTGTCACTGCCGCTCCTAAAGACCTCAACTTTTACATGTCATCTGAGCTGGAAATGGGGACTGATGCGGGTACACGCCTTTCACTCAGTTCCAGAGCTCTTTATTTAAGCTGCTTCCCAGCGCTTTAGCACGCCCTAACTACCGTTCCCAAAAGCGATACATGTAGGAACTCTGTAAAAATGTCCTTTGTCATATTTGTTCATGATTTCCCTGGGCTCCTCTATTGAACCCAACCCTGTATGTGAATCGGTGTTTAATCAGAAGCCTTGCTCTGTCCCACTGTGCGCGGGTATTGACAGGAAAGACTCCGCCCCAATTCTGTACACAGGACAATGCACAGTTTCTCCGGCTTCCCTTAGCGGATTTAAATCCGAGAAGACTGCATATCCCTCGCGCACTCATCTGCTGCAGTTGTCACTGCTGACAACCACACCCAGACCCTTAAAGAGCTTATCCATTTGAAACCTCAAGTTCATATACATAACAAAGATTCTGTTCGTACCTCACAGGAAACACATTACGTCTCCGCTACAGAGCCCAACCGGTTAATGCTGTTTGGGGAAACAGTCACTGTTTATTGTGAGAACCATACGGAACACATAAATACACTGTGTGCGCAGAATGCGGACTTAATGTTGAAGCAGGTGGAACATATAATAACCACTGCGGTATAAAGAGTTAAATAATCCAAAGATAAGAAATCAACTTTATCCGGGAAGGAATCGCGACGTCAGTTCTTCCGAGAACTTGTATAAGTGAACAACATAACAGGACTCCAGAATATTATGTCATGGCCAGTAAAGAGCCCCCAAGATTGAACCTGACACATCTTTCAGCTTGTTATGAGCTTCATTCAAACACTTTGCATTTTATTCGCGCTAAAAGCAATGCCACAAACTCCCCATTTTCGAGCCTCCTCTCAATTACTGTCTGCCACTTCAGTCCGCCCCCCCCCACGAAGCAGGCAGGAAACCCGCTTTTCAAACAGTCTGTGTATACAAAAACGTAAAAGAGGTGAAGCTATCCCTGTAACAGGCCGTGGAGGCCCATGGGGTTATGAGACGTCGAGGCTCCCACATTTTTCTAGACAATCGGCTCAAAATTGGCCATGAAATTACCAACCTCAGGCACCGGCTGCCCTTCACCCCCCCCCTTACAAGAATATTCCTGGTACTCATTTCTGTTAGAGGCTGAGCCCACCCCTGGGCCGTAGTTCGGCTGGAAGGATTGGGTGAGTTGAAAAATCCAATGACGTCGCCAATCGAGCCCGCGACCTTCCGGCTTGGAGCATAGTGCCTCAAGCAACTACCTTAGCATGGACTTAGAGGACACTCTAAACACATTGCGAATATATCCCCGCAGTGTTGCCAACATGTACGGTGGCCGCGGCATTTGAAAGAGTTGTGCAAGTGCTGCAGTGCAGTCCGTGGAAGCGATTATGTGAGTGAACTTCAATTTATTAATTTCAGTGTTATCATTTGTTTGAAGTAATAGTAACAGAGAGAGGAAACTGCCTGTACTAACACAGTAAGCGCGGTTGCGCTGTGAGCAGAGGGCAAGAGTCGCCAAACCTGAAGATATCCCAGCGCTTAATTAGTAATTCAGATGTATGACGGACTGAAGTTATAGCTCCAGGCATTCCTAACCTCTGGACGAATTACACAGCGGTCAGCTTCGCGTTCCGGCCGCTTCACACTCGAGGAAGATCACCCCACTATGGATCCCAGAGCCGGTCGAGATGCTGTGTAGAAGAGAATTCTTTTTCCCCCGCTGGGAATCAAATTACAGAACTCCTCCGTTACTGCAGTGAGACCTGCACAGATAAGATCACGCGACTGTCTGATCGATGTGCCTCGAACATATCCCGCAGTATCCGACCCAGTGACAGACTCGCTGAAAGACGGCTGATACTCGTGGGGCAAAGGCAGGAATGATAAGATTAAATCACATTACCTCTCACCGGGTGGTTATAATGGCACAAACGGGAAGCGGACGTGTGTGAGTCTACGTGTTCTGAGGAGGGCGACAGGACATGGAGAAATGGAGTTGAGCGCACTCTCAGGTCAGACCTACGTACCGTACCGCCTGTCGCTACCTCCACGATCACTCCTGCGCCAAGTTTTCTTAAACAACGCTCCACCGACCGACTTATGGCAATATCATAGTTCTATTTGGTGTTAACAAAATTCTAGCACTCCTGATACCAAGACAACCACTGGGCATGATCCTGAGCCGGTTCCATCCACTCCCATCCTCACAGCCCACTTCCTTAAGATTCATCTTAGCAGTTAACTAACTCTGGTAGCAGAACTCGAAGGTTCAACACCGCTAATACCAAAGTCCGTCACTGGACACGATCCTGAGCCAGTTCCATCCGCCTCCCATCCTCACGGCCTATTTCCCTAAGACCCACCTCACTAGCCGCAGATGAATGGAAACAATTAAAGTGGACTTTAAAGACGCGTGAACTAGATCCGTTTAGTTCAGACTGGCCACTGGCAGACAAGGTTATGAGCGAAGAATGCAGTCTTCTGGGATTTGGCACTCTGTATATTTACTTATACTTTTTCTTCAACCCTGAAGATGGGGGCGATACGTTCCTCCGAAACGTCGGTTAACACCACATATACACGGTGCCAAATCCCAGAAGACTGCATTCTTCATAGTCACCGCCGTGAAAGCCTCAAATCTTACAAGGTTATGAGCCTTCGGAGACGTTACTGACTCGATGTGAGACCATCAGTTTCTCAAGGAGGAATTTAATCGCGGACGCAGTGCCAACCTTCGTCGTGTGAAATGACAAGTTTACCCACAATGCAAATTCCACAACGCCTCGTGCTTTTGTAACTGTAACGAAACGACCTTCGAAACGCACAGAATACATTTCCTTCAAGGTTTATTCATGAATCCTGGCATATAACAGGAAGCCCGATATTCTTCTCACGCCTGTTTCAGAGATTCAGCTTACCCGCTTCACAGGTGTGCTGTATGTGTTGCAGAGATACCAGGTGCACATCTGCTTGGCAAAGTTCCAGATTGGTTTGCTCTCCCGAGGGAATAAAAATTTATCTGTGATTTGGGATCCACAGAGAGACAACAGGACACAGCACGGCCCTGTCGGTTCCTAATAAAGATTGCACTGAAGATAGGATTGTAGGAACCTTGTACAGCAATGGCAAATAGGACATGTTGTCGAGAAATCCCCCCTCCTCTTAATGAATCCGACGGTTCATTACCGTGTTGACGAGAGCCCACCACTCGTCCCCATCCTCAGCCAGATTAATCCACTCTACAATCTCACATACCAAATTCCAGTTTCAACACTGTAGAGCCGAGATAGCTGTCAGTTTAGCAACGAGGTTTCCAGCTAGAGAACCAAGAAATATCGATTCGATTCCCGGCAGGGTTAAGAAACAGTTTTGTCCTCCGAAACGTCCAGAGAGGATCTCAGTATCTCACAGAAAACACATTACGTCTCCGCTAGAGAGACCAACCGGTTAATGCTGTTTATTGTGAGAACCATATGGAACACACAAATACACGGTGTGGGCAGAATGCAGAGACTTTATATATAAGAATTCAGTCCGTACCTCACAGGAAACACATTACTTCTCCGCTAGAGAGCCCAACCGGTTAATGCTGTTTAGGGAAGTAATCGCTTTTTATTGTGAGAACCATACGGAACACACAACTACACTGAGTGGGCAGAATGCTCAGTTTCATTATGTTAAAACAGGTGGTACATATAGTTACCACTGGGCTTCAAAGAGATAAACTTCCTCGCTCTCACCAGCAGTGCCTGAGACGACACCTCCAGCCTACAAACCGAGGATGTGATAATTAGGGACCGGATTTTAATGCAAATGCATATTTCTTTCTTGCAACCAGAAAGTATGCTCGTTTGGATATATGTATGAATTACTTCATTTCTTAAATTTTGGACATGGTGTGATGGTGCATATAAATGCATATTTTGCCCGTTTTATGAATAAGCATCATATTTTCGAAGATCTCTATTTATACTGCATATTTCCTTTTTAAAATGTTTATCATATATATTTTTTAATTTTATGTTCAAATTTTCAATCGTGGTCGTGTGCATACAATTTTAGCCGGCAAACGTACTGAACTGCCAAGTAAAAAATCACTAACAGTGGAGCAAATAGCGGCTTTTGTACACGTGCCCCTAAGTTCCTGTGAGGTAGAAAGAAGTTTTAACCCGCTATAAAGACTTTACGAGACAATAGGAGGCGACTAACTATGGAAAATCTAAAACATTTAGTAACTGTGAACTGCAACAGAAGAGAAGTTGAAAGTTCGGACAGCTAAATGTGAGTACCATCGGTTTTTTAAATTTGTAATGAAATACAATGTTGGTTTTGTTGCATGATTTGTATTTAAGTATAGCTTTTTATTGCAAGTGAATCATTCAGTGATTGCATAAAATGAACTTAAATATTGATTTGTTGGTCTTAAAATAATGTAAAATCAATTTTAATATTTGGTACAAATTTTTATGTGGATATTTTAGTGTATATTTTGGAAGTTTCTCGTGCATAAATGCATACATACTTAAAGGGTTATTAGGGCATAAAAATCCGGTCCCTAGTGATAATGTACCGCCTGGTCAGGGCTATCCCGCAGCTCATGGGGTGGTGACTTGGGGGTTCAGTGCAACAGTGGAAGACCAAGCAAACTCCGAGAAGGAGCGCTCCACAGTGTAGCTCAGCTGACGTCACCAGAGATTCAATCCAAGGCTCAACGTTCAGATGTCGGGGTTTATCAGCCTCTGCTGTGTGGTGTGGTATGTCCTTGCTAACTTACCCTCAATTCCTCATCGCTAATGCGTCCTGTAATTGCATTTAACTTCAATTAACAAGACGCCCCAAACAGTAGTAATGCCGGGAGACACACAGACAATGGAAGTCCCAATTAGTTGAGGAACTGCGACACAGATCCAAAATGCGCTGACGCTCTTGAATTATTGAATTTCCCTTCTACCAATTTATTGTTACATGTCTGACAACCGAAGGGGGGAATTTCCGCACAAAATTAATCATTTCTTGACATCGTCAAAGTCGACGTGCACCTCTTGTGGTACAGGTTTCAAGGCTGTGGCGGGTGAAGTTAAGGAAAGTTTGGGCCGCCACTAGATCTGTCCGCAATTTGTCAAATGTCTCCGAAGTACAGTGTGTTCGTAAATTCTCTACTTTGCTACTGTTCAAAATCTCGGAATCATTTTCCGGTAATTCCAACTTTGTTCAATTTTCTTTCACGCCCTTCTCTGGTTTCTCACGTACATCCTTGTACATTCGTTATCAAAACGAACGTCCACTAACTATTTCAGTAATTTTATTTTCGTGGCACTACAGCCCCCGTGGGCCTAGGCCTACCTCCATGAACTTCTCCGTTCACATTTCAGTAAATTAGACTGGCACAAAGCGCGTTGGAATTCCAACGGGAAATAGTTTCTGTTACCAACCCCGCACTTTGGTCACACTTTACTTCGTTCACTGTCATCCACTTCTGCACGTTACAGAACTTGGCAGACATATTCATAAACCACGATTTCAGTTAACATACTACGAAGTGCTGCTCCATCTATTATCACAGTCTGCGGTCAGCATACATGAAAACCGTCAAGTGGTGCTCCTATCGGCGTTCGCGAGAACTCGCTGCAACGTAAACGGATGAACGTTACAGTACCTTTCTATGTATAGAGAGGGAAACTGGCGTTATCAATATCCTGCACACTCCTTCCCCACACAGTTCGTGGTGTTACAGATGTGCCCCTTTGTACAATGCTGCTGCGTGAGAGTACTGTAACACAGGTAACAGACACAGCTGCACGCGCCTGTTGGCGGTAGTACTATTTGTCTGGTAGGTGGCTCTGGCAACAATGATCTCTCTGTCGTCATGTCAATTTCATAAAACAAAAATATTCCATTAGAACAGATTTTTTAAAAACCTACTGTGGTCTAGTGGTCAGAGTTCCAGGCTACGGATCCAGAGGTTCCGGGTTCGATTCCCGGCGCTACCATATTTTGTGAGAAGTAGTGGGTCTGGAACGGGATCCACTCAGCTTCATGAGGATAACGGAGGAGCTGTTCCAAGTAAATAGCGGCTCTGGTCTAGAAAACAGAGATTAACGGCCGTGGGGATCCGTTGCGTTGACCACCCGACATCCTTTATCGGCAAAAGTCGCCGACAAGCGGCGATCGCTCGGTCGGTATAGTTCGCTTCCAGACTACAGACCACGGAGTTTATTTTTTGTATACTTTGTAGTTCTTCGACGCTGGATATTATGAATGGATTGTGACTAAGCAAAAAGAACTTCTAAGAGACGAAATTACAGCATCCGCATTTGTTTGTACAAATCTTGCTTTTTTAATTAGAAAGCTGACGTGGGACTATTCAAGAAGCGGAAACTTCACCAAACTGTATTATTAGATAAAATTTTCAGTGGTGTGACGAAAAAACACATTTATTTTATAATTTTATATGTACTTCCAATACGGGCGACTAAATGCATTATGTAAGATTTAAATTAGTTTCATGCTTACGTTTCAGTCACATAAATGCAGGGGAAATTTCGTCGCCAGGGTATGGGGTGACGATAGGAAACCTAAATTACCTCACTAAACGGCCAAAGACGAGATTGCAGCCCGACCGACGGCCTCTGGAGGTTACAAATTAAATTCGCTGCAATTAAGTTAGGTACAGACCGTACGTGCTAATGCCCGTTCTCTTCATAGTCGCAAACCCGCACACAAAACCCCATTTTCCATGTTGTGATACCGACGCGCGTGCTGAAATACGACCATACTGGTACACTGACCTAACGAGTCAATCAAGAGGCCATCATTAACATACGGCCTCCGCACGTGAACACTGGGGACCTCTGCCCTTACCAAGTAAACACGGTATAACGCAAAACTGCATTCCGTGAAAACAACCAATATTTCCAAACGTATTTCTGCTGCTTAAAGAGGCCCAGGAGCCGGTCAAAGTAGGCGCGCTCTAAGGCATGAACTGTCCTCGCCCACTCAAACACCGAGGTCGTCGGTTCGAATCTCACTCAAGGAATTGATGTCTGTGTGCGTTTATTCTGTTTGTGGTGTTCTGTGTGTAGGTAGCTGCCTTGCGATGGGCTGATCTCCCGTCAAAGGAGTCCTACTGACAGTATAAAAGGTTGAAAAACTGAAAAAGGGGCCAAGGTCCAACAGAGGGCTGTAGAGCCATAGGCAGGCCGACAGGCAAGTAGGCACGTGTATGGACGGGTGGACGGACGGAGAGGCACGTCGGCAGGCAGGCAGACAAGTATGTATGCAGGTGGGTGGACGGGTGGACGGACAGACAGGCAGGCAGGGAGACATGGAGACTCAGATAGGCCGACCCAGTGTGAGATCTGCCATGCGTGTGTCTGACTAAAGACATTGCCGGTAGCCACATTTGGCAGACCGGAAGGCAGGCAGGGAGGCCGACAAGCAGGCAGGCAGAGACGCAGGCCGGAAGGCAGCCAGGCAGGCAGTCAGGCAGGAAGGCAGGCAGGCAGACAAGTATGTATGCAGGTGGGTGGACGGACAGAGAGGGAGGCAGGCTGGGAGACATAGTTTAATAGATAGACAGACCCAGTGTGAGATCTGCCATGCGTGTGTCTGACCAAAGACATTGCCGGTAGCCACACTTGGCGTCGAATGATAGGTTGATACATGAATGACGAATTTAAATGATCTGGAACGACCTAATTGAAGTTCTAACCTGAACTTGCCTCCACTGACTGAGGAAACGCACGAAAATCCTTTGGACAGCCCGTTTCCCGTCAGAAATTCTGACTGCGCGCCTCCCAAATGAAGGGCCAAGGGCATTACTGCCACACCAACCTGTTCTCTCTACAAACACAGGAAGGATAAGCAACAGCAAGCATTCGTTCTACCGAAACTGCTTCATCCTCCCCGGTGTGAGACATACTGTCGTGTGAGATGTGACGCCATACAGTCGGTGGGAGTTCAACGACGTTTCGGAGGAACGTATTGCCTTCATCTTCAGGGTGGAATAATTAACCAAGTCAGACGCAGGCACAGCTAACTTCGCGTAGAAAAAATAGTTTCAGACACAAGCCTATTGCTAGTTTCTTGCTTGGCCTATTCTTCAACCCTGAAAATGGAGGCACTACGTTCCTCCGAAACATCGCTCGCTGCTTTCTTTTCGCCGGCTACTTATTCCGCTTAATCTTCGACTCCGAAGATAGAGGCAATATGTTCCTCCGAAACGTCGCTAAGTTCTAACAGACTACAAGGCGTGACATCAGCGAAGACAATACCTTCCACGGTCACCCCTGCGATAACCTACAACCCAACAAACAAACGAAATGAGTGAAACTCTGCATGCTCGGTCCTGCGCAGGGGCACCTCCTCCAGGAACCCAGTCCCTGTTCTAAAACTAGCCACTCCAGCACACGTGAGGGGCTCACTAGCCGTAATATCCTGAATTTATTTTGTCTGGGGGACACGTGTCATGACGTCATTAAAGTCTGGTGTTGACTACAGAGAGAGGGGACCTCTGGTTCCGAAATAGACGCTACCGCTGTTGGCAGCAATGCCAGTGTGCAACAAAGGAGCAGCGTAGGGCAGTTCTGTCCTGAGAAGGTGGGAATATTGTGCTGAGGGCCAAATCCTCTGCTCTGGAACCACTTCTGTCTTCGGAAGTTATGTGTATATGTATCAAAATCATTTTTCCTGTGACGCTATTTAGATCACAGAAAACACTGACTGAGAAGAGAAGAGAGAAGGGAGAAGAAGAGAGAGGAGAGGTGAAAAGAGAAGAGAAGTGAAGAGAGAAGAAAGAAGAGAGAAGAGAAGAGACGAGAGGAGAGGAGCGGAGAGAAGAGAAGAGAGAAGAAAGAAGAGAGAAGAGAGGAGAAGAGAAGAGTCGAGAGGAGCGGAGAGAAGAGAAGAGAGAATAGAGAGAAGGGGAGAGAAGAGACAAGAGGAGAAGAGAAGAAAAGTCGTTATACCGACTGAGCCTTCCCAGCCCCAATCAAGGCAGCAGGTGTTCCGACCGAGATACGAACAGAGCTCCCCTCGTTACCGCTAAGCCTACCGGTCCTTAATTACTTGAGCCGTTCACCCCGTGACTTGGCCGCACATTCAGTCCGCGTATCTCGCGACGGATTTCTTGGAACTCTGGTATCCAACAGAACAAATCTGAAAACAGGGATACCAACCTTCTTTCACTTAAATCCCTTCCCTTCGAGACGAAGTACAACTTCCATGCAGCAGTGACAGGAAGCTAAGAGTCGCTTAGACTGTCAAGAATTTCCTGACTTTTATCTGATCCGGAAGTTCATCACCGTTATCACAAAAGCCTGCCACTGGAAACTACTCTGAGCCAGATTAATTCAACTGTCATTCTCGTAACCAATTTGTGATATATTTTAATGCTATCCTCCCATCTATGCTTTGGTCTCCCACGCAACGTATTCTCTTTAGTTTCTGAGAATCGAGAGTAAGAAGAGAAGGCAAACCCATCCCTGTAGCAGGCCGTGGAGGCCCAGAGGGCTGTGAGACGTCTAGGCTCTCACAGTTGCTAGATAATCGGCTCACAGATGGCGGTGAGGTTGTCAGCCTTACGCACCGGCCGCCATTTACCCCCCAGGAAGATTCCTGGTACTCATTTCTGTTAGAGGCTGAGTCAACCCCAGGGCCATAGTGCGGCTGGAAGGATTAGGTCAACTGAAAAATCAACTGACCTCATCGGAAATCGAACCCATGACTTTCCTATTAGTAGCACAGTGCCTCAACCAACTATGCCACCGCGTGCACCTTGAGATTCGACGGGATAACATTAAGAGAATAAAAGCCTCATGTCCGCAGTTCATACAAAGCTCTCGTTAACATATTTCAAATAAACGAAATGGCCTGCCCGTAAAGAAATGAAGGGGCTGATTAAATACCAGAAATGTTTTATGCCAAGAGAGTTAGTAATTACACTATTTAACGACCTACGTATTTCTGTGATTACTTTCCGCTATATTCACTCCTGAATATACATGTCAGACAAACTCTTCTCAAAGTTTCGCTTCGTCGCCATGATTTCAAATCATTAGCATACATAAACCGTTCCACTAAAAACTCTGGCTATATGTATGATCTATCTCTGAACCAAATTTCCCACATGCTGCTTCAAGCGTCGCCTATCACGGCCGCCTTGAGGAAATTACAAGTTCAAACGTTGGATCCCGTGTGGAGGCGGGGTCGAATACCTGCACCGTAGCCCTGCGAGTCGTAGGAGGCGACGAAAAGGAAAGCCTCGAATCTGCGACAGCAAAATAAGTTGACGAGCCCCACAGGACTCGGACCCGAGAATGACTGCGCTGGCGAGGACCAGCAGAACTTGTAAACGACATACCCATCCTCTCGTCAGAGAGAGCGCCCCACGTCAACAAACCGGCATCTGTCCAACAGTAATAAAAATCTGGTCATAAGCGCCAGATGGGTGCTTTATTCCAAGGCAGACTTGCCGACTGACCGTCGGTTGCAACATGAGACGCAGACTCACACTCAAACGTTGGTTAGCCTGCAGTGACATGATATTCCAGCTTGATATCAGTTATTGGATCCAGAATTTATTACGAGAGGACAAACATGAATACACGATACTATAAGCACGTCTTGCATTATGCAATATGAGAAACAGGTTTAAATTCTAACGTGTGTGGATAGAATCGCTGTAAGAAACCACTGGAATACAGAGTGTCCGGATGAAAAGTATCCAAAATAAAAAAAGTATATCTGAGACGTGTCCGGTTTATGTCATCTGAAAGGAAAACTCTGGAAAGTTTTTATTTTTGTCATGACCGGCTTACGCGCATGCGCCGCCACATTTCTGCCACCATGTTAGGAATCACCTGGACAGAAAGATGGATCGGCAGAGATGTACCAATCGCTTGGCCTCCTAGGAAGCCAAATTTTTCTTGTGGGTTTATGTGAAGAACATTGTCTACCAGGTTAACGACCTGCAACACCTGAAAGCCCGCATAAGTAACGCTGTGGCTACGGTAACACCAAACATGCTGGATCGTCTGGATATTTGTCGTGCCACCAAGGGAGCCCACATTTAAATTTACTGAGAAAGTTATGTACTCAGAAAAAAAACTTTCATAGTTTCCCTTTGTAGTGGTGTAACCCATAAATGTGTACAATAAAAGCTTTCTGAGATATAATTATTTTATTTTGGATACCTTTCATCCGGACACCCTCTATAACAATGGCCGACAGGAGCGCAGCAGTCCAGTTTGAAGCCCGCTATTTTATTTCGTACACGAACACGTGTTTGTAGTGTCCAGTTCCTTCACGTGCAAGCCAAACCACCCACCTCAAAAATCTCTTTTCACTGTATGTAAATGAGACGCAAGCATCAGCTGTATACATACGTCCGTCTGTCACACGCTGTTAAATGAAGACAGAGGGAAGGAACCCGCGTCCACTCAGACCGGAAACAAAGCTTCACAATGCATTGTACAGATTGTGTCTTCCTACACTGGCCTCTGGGCTGCGCGTAAGAATAAGCATGACAAGTAGTAGCGAGGCAGCGGTTGCAACTGCTTTGCGAAAGTGAGGATGACGCAATATAGCTAAGGCTATAACGCATGCGCATACTACAATCCTTATCTCAGTCAGTAGACTCGACCAAATCCACTGCGCATTCTGTTGTGAGTGGCCAGGTATAAATAGACGGACTGTAGATCCGTGAGCAGGGGCATTCCGTTTTATATCTTGTGAACCCAGTGAACTCTCCGAAGCGCGCAGTTCGCGCCAACAACACTTACACCTGTACAGCAGAGTGGTTATCGTAAGCACCAACTGCTTTAAAATTAATAACGAAACTGCGGCATTTTGCCCCCACAGAGTTTATACATAGCGATTATTTCCCTAAAGAGAATAATTACTTTACCCTGAAGATTGAAACAATTTTGTCCTCCGAAACAATGATAAACTGCTATCAGACTATACGGCTTCACATCCCACAAGACGGGGGCTTTTACAGTCATACTACCTAGTCTCTGACGTGTAAGGTAACGCTAGGATGGGAGGATGTGGACTGGATTCATCTGGCTCAGAGTAGGGACAAGTAACAAAATAACGAACATTATAGTTGCATGATTGGTGGATTTCGTCACCACCTTAGCTACTGTCAGCTATGCAATGTGCACTCCGCTCCGTACAGTCATTCCAAGCCTGAGTGCAGTTATCAGTCAGCCAGTCTGTCCGTCTTGGCGTCTAGCCCCCCTTGGGGCTCGTGACCACACTTTTCAGTTTGTGACCACACTTATTGTGTTTGTCTTCGTGGGGCGTCCTCTCTGGTGACAGGACGGGTCTGTCCTTGAATTCTGTCCTCTCTCGCTACAGGATGGGCCTGTCCTTCAAGTCTGTCCTCTCTGGCGACAGGATGGGCCTGTCCTTTATGAAGTCTGTCCCCTTTGGCGATAGGATTGGTCTGTCCTTCGTAAAGTCCAGGTTGAAATCTTGTGAACTATGCTCTATGCACTTTCGTATTTGCAGTTTTACAGTTACACGAAAACATATAAAAAATACATCAAGTTAACATAAAAAGATCAGCCTACCTCACAAAAAAAACTGTCTCCATTATAAATACTGGCCGACTGAACCCGCTTATGGAAGTAACTTATTGCGAGACTCATACAAAACATAAATACACCGGGTGGGCAAAATGCCGAGTTCTCTTAATGTTGAAGTAGGTGGTATACATAGTAACCACTGTGGTTTAAAGAGTTAAGAAGGCAAGGAGGTTTCAAACTCGTTCGCTATTCATGACAATACAATGGCCCCAGTTCGTGTCTCTCTGTAGCAAGATGGCGACTGTGCCTGCAAAATGGCCGCGGTCGCTCGTTACACGTGTTCACATCAACGCAGTGGCAACGAACCAGAGAACACTACAAACGGCAAAAAAACTACTCTGAACTAACAGAATGTTCGGAGAAATGAATAAAATAAACAGACTCTTTACAAATGCGAGGACAAAGGAAAAATAAAATAAGACGCAAGATAGGAAAAGTCTCAAAGGAACAAGAGAGAGAATACGGGCGAAACAAAACGAACTTGGAAGGAAATAAAGGAGAATGAATAAAAATCAGCGTCAGACATATATATATATATATATATATATATATAACGTACAGGAAGCAGAGGAATATGTAAAGGGAAAAATTAAATAAAGCTAGTCCTATGCTCGACTAAGCGTCACGCCATGAAGACGAACGGGGGAGTGTAGGTTTAGCTCCATGTATTCTTAACCTCGGCACTAGATGGAGGTGGATGGTTAGTTTCAAGCCCCGGATGTTTTATCCCGCCGGAAAGAGCTCCTGTTACCCACTGGACAGGAGGCCTGGTGCGGCCCCAAACGAGTTTTCATGCTGTGGGTAAGACCAAAATATCTCGCTTCTGCCAGAAATCCAACCCCGGTTCCGGCACTAGTCCCTATACTGACTGAGCTACGCAAAACGAAATGAAAAGCGAGAAACAAAACAAAAAAGACAAGAAATGATAAATGAGCTTGTGGGAGGAGTTAAAGAGAAAGGGCAGTAACGTAACGAAAGGTGAGATTTGTACGAAGAAAGAGGAAAGAAAGGAGGAAGAAGATAAAAGTTGTAAGCACCACGCCATGAAGACGTATTGGGGAGTGGAGGAATATCTCCATCACACTTGACCTCGGCACCAGATGGAGCTGGGTGGTCAACTTAGCGCCCCGGCCGCTTTAACCCCGCCCTCAGATATGCACCGGATAGAAGGCTGGGTGGGGCCTCAGAGCCGGTCTGGACGCTGTGGAGAAAACAATCTCTTGTCCCTGCCGGGAATTGAACCCCAGTCCATCGCTATACCGACTGAGCTATCCCNNNGGGGGGGGGGGGGAAGAGGGAAAGAAAACAAAAGAATAGAACAGAAAAACAGGCCTGTAGCAAAGGTGCTGCATTCCTCTGGGGCTGCACTGTACCTCTTGATAAAACTTCCGGAAAGGTGAAGATAAACAGACGATTCAATAACCAGTGTCAATATGGATCCGCTCTCCCCATGCAGAACTGCACGCGGCTCCTCAGTGGCGGTCAGGCGACTGGTCACTTCTGCGTAACCGTCCTCCGAGCGTGTTCGTTTCTCTCTGCAACTTCGGTTCGGAACATTCTTCGCTCCTATCAGTATACAGCCACTTAGCCTACAGATGGAAGGGGGAAAACTTTGTGTGTAAAGCGATTTCAACGAAAATTATTATTACATGTTGACAGGTTGTATTTAAACTTACCAATACTAAATTTCATGAAAATCCGCTAAGCGGTTCTCGAGTTATTGACGGACAAACATGCAACTTTTCGTTACGAAAGCGCCAAAAACTGATGTCTCTTCTCGGCGGGAAAAAAAAATACCTTAAATTATTTATAACACGGCACTACTTTTTGCGGCGCATTGTGCCTCGCCACGAAAGGAGGCCATGTTTAAATTAAACCCCATCAATCAAATCTATTATTACCTGTCTCTGAACCCTTGACCCCTCTCTGTGTTACTTGGCAACAAAAACTTCTGCAGTCAGATCAGATCCACAGGGAAGTTTTAATTATGGCCTGACACAGTTGGCAGCCCTCCCAACAACTCAACACGAATTACGTCGCGCTGATAAGGAGACCCTCCATGCACGCCGGACCGGTCTAAACGCATTGTAGCCAACGCGTTCTGAAAGTCACCAAATGCCTGCAAGAACCTAACCTCACATTGTACAGGTATAACGCTGTTGACGCCAAACAGAGACCAGCAGGAACAAACAAATCAGGAGCAAAAAAAATCAGACAAAAAATATGGTAAAAGAACAAAGAACACAATTAGGCAGGAACAAGGACAGCTCAGTCAGTATAGTGACTTGCTACCGGCTGCAGACCGGATTCGATTTGTATCAGTTACACTTCATTATGAGCAGGGATAGCTCAGTAAGTACAGTGACTACAGGCTGGAGCGTTAGGGTTTGATCCCCAACAGGGGCACGGGTTTTCCTTTCCGACACAGCGTCCAGACCGGCTATCAGGTGTACCCAGCCTCCTTCCCGGTGAAACATCTTGGCGATGAAGACAAAGATAACATTACTGAAGCTATAGCAATCCGGATTAAAGCAAAAGATGGCCCTAAAAGACAAAAAATACTTACTCATGGAGCTGAGCCCTTCTTGAGGAGCCGCCAATTCTGCAGCTACTCAAGAATTTCCCAGCATTTTATGGAACCCAAAGTTTCATTACCGTGTTCACAAGAGCCCTCCACTGGTCCCTATCCTGAACCAGATAAATCCAATCCATACCGTCCCATCCTATCTCTCTAAGATCCATTTTAATACTGTCCACCTACCTACGTTAAAAGACAAAAAATACATGGAAAAATTAATAATATAGGGAGTGCTGATGAAAACAAATAAAAAATTATGGCTGCAGAAATTTCTTCCTCTGTCAGAAGCTGAAATCCAGGGTCTTCTTCAGCCAGCTCAAGCCAATCTTGGATATTTTCTTGCGTGGTTTCAGTCTCTCCAGCTGCCCTCAACACAGCCTGGAAGTCCTCTTGCTCCTAAGTCCCACGTGTCTTTTAAAGTGTGTACTCAACTGTGAACAGCATTCTTCATGAAGAACGCCGTCTTTTGGGATGTAGTGCAGTGTAGATCTTGTGAGAACCGACGTTTCGGAGGAACGTATCGCCACCATCTTCAGGAACCAGCATGAGCAGGCGGTTGCAGTGGTAATACGCCCCTCCAAAACGTCGGTTCACACAAGATTTACACGGCGCCACGTCTCAGAAGACGGCATTCTTCGCCGCCGTGAAAACTTCAAATCTTACATAGAATTCTTCAAATTTCGATCCGGATTAACTGTAACCGGACTAGCGAGGTTCAGTGTATCATGGTAATGATGATGATACTGAGGAAGATGACAATGAAGACACAGCTGTCGATGTTGGTAACGCAGAAGGAACGGTGACGAGACACGAGTAATCCCACTAGCGCCAAGCCTGCCAACAATGAAACTTCCCAACTGGCGACACAGGCGGGAATAAAGAAGACGGGGGGGAGGCGCCACTGATCCGTGCACTTCAGGCTGGGCACGGAACCGCAGAATTCAGAATTTCAATTAACCCCCGCGGAGGACGGAGTTGCCTGCTAACGAGGGCGAGTCGGGACAGCTTTGGTACGCTCAACACGCGCACGCGCGCCAGTTAGCCTCCTGTGTGGAGCTCGTTAGCGTACAGAGGTAACAGCGTTATGTCTAAATAGCTGCATTTCCATGTTACTCGGCAGAATAAAGCACATTCCACACGAATGTCAATCTGTACGAACAGCATATGGCTAGTTTACGCTTGGCCATTAATGGGCTTTACCCTGCATCCCATAAACCGATTCATATGTTTTCATGAAATTACGTACGGGAGGCTTTCACCGATTTATATTTCATTATTCCCCTTTCTTTAAATAAGCTTAATAAACTACAATAAACTGCATGATGAGATGTTCATAACTTGTACTTGTACAGCGATCACGTGAAGAATGCGATGGGTAAGGCATGTAGCACGCCTGGGGAAGAAGACTGAATATATAATTTTGTTGGAAAAGCCCGAAAAGACTACTACGAAGACCTAGACGTTGGTCGGAGGATAATATTAAAAGGATCTTGGATACGATGGGGTGTTATGTACTGGATTTATCTGGCAAAGGATAGGGACCAGTGGAGGGCTCTTATGAGCACGGTAATGAAACTTCGGGTTCCATAAATTGTTTGGAAATTCTTGAGTGGCTTCACAACTGGCGGCTTCTCAAGAAGGGCTCAGCTCCATGGAGTTGGTTAGCTAAGGCTTCAAAGAACGCCATCTGTAATTCTCTGTACTGCATTACAGACTTCGCCATTTCATCTGGATAAGCGGCCTCCGTAGTCTAGAGGTAACGTTCCCACCTCATGACTCGTGGTACGCGGGTTCAAATACCCGGCGGAGGTCGTCGAATTTTTAAGGACGGAAAAATTCAGGGAACAAGTCCTCCGGGAGGGACTTTAAGCTGTGTGTCCCGTGTCGTAACTTAACGGCACGTAAAAGAACCTCATATCCCCAAAGGGGATCACTGAGCCAAATTCCAGGACGTTTCCCGCCCAACAATAGCCTCTAACGCCTCTGATAGATGGGGGAAGCATTATAGACACCGCTAAGCAAGTGGCCGAACTCGCTTGCTCGGCGGGACTGATGGTACGCACCATTTATCGGTAGGGTAAAGAGACTGGTAGAATATCATAGAGGGAAGCACAATAGATCAAACTGGTCGCGGTGCATGGGGAAATCCACCCTCTCTAAAATAACTAACTAATACCTGGATTTGAGGCTCTCTCAGCGCTGGTTATAAAGGGTTCTATCTACTGGGATATGCCTCTGTGTAGTCCGCTGAAAGTCACAGACGTTTCGGAAGAATATGTATCCTCCATCTTCAAAGTTGAAAAGTAAGGTTTGATTGCCGTCTTCTTCGTGCAGGTTTCCTGCCCCGAACCCTGAAGATGAAGGTGAGATATTCCTCCGAAACGTCGGTTGACGGGCTACACGGAGTTGTGCCTCCGTTATTAGATCCCTGCCATGCCAGCTCGACACAATATCCAAGCCTACACTTGGCAACAGAGGAAGCTTAGTTGCATAACCTTGCAAGCTGCTACTCGCTTCATTTGCAATTCAGTAAGCCACCGTGTCACTTCCGGTGTGTCAGAACAGGGAGGAGGCTCCAGTAGCGGTTGCAGCCCCTTCTTCGGAAGCTGGAACCCCGCCACTGCACCCCGTCCTGAACCACGTAACACGGTTCCACGCCCCGAACTAACATGTCACAAGGCCGCGCCATAGCTCAAGCGGTTAGTCGCTGGCTACACACCGCGGCGGCCCGGATTCGATCCCGGGTCTGGGCAAGTGGGATTTGTGGTGGACAAAGTGGCGCTGGGGCAGGTTTTCTCCGAGTACTCCGGTTTCCCCTGCCAATCTTCATTCCACCAATTGGGCCACAATCACCCTCACTTATCATCTGGGGCTGGTACAATAGCCAGAAGAGGCAGCAGTACAAGGGACTTAGTCCCACCCCACTAGCAATAAAAAAAAAGTCACAAAGTAACACAGGAAATGAGGACACGTAAAGTTTACTGCAGCGCCGTAGCGACTAGAACATGGACTGGACGACCGAGGAATCGGTGTTCGATTCCCAGTAGGTGTAAGAGTTCCTCCTGTTCCATAACGTCTGGGTAAGTTCCGGGGCCTTCGCGATGGGTTCCGTGGCCTGACTTCGGGGTAAAGCGGCAGGGGCGTGAAGCTAAACATTCACCTCCTACCAGTACCCCCAAGGTTAAAGATTGTGGAGCTACACCTCCACTCCCGCAATACGTCTTCATGGCGTTATGCTTAATCAACTGAATCCGGGAATGGCTTCACAACTTTACTTCCACTGATACTTAGGTCTACATTACGACCTTCTAGGATATGACGCCATACGGTCTGGTATGTAGGTACCAATGTTTCGGAGTACCTTGCTGCCTTTATCTTCAAGGTAGAAGAGGAAGATTTTTATCAACAGTACTTCGTACATTCTAAAATGTACCAGTATGTAACTTTCAACCAGACTACACGGCGTCACAAGACGGCAAGCTTTCGATCTGCTGGCTAAGCTAAGACACCAGTCACGTGCAAGAACGCGTGACAGATCCTGCATACGTCAGTCATCAGCTAGCAGTCAGGAACGGGACATGTGGGGGCATAATGAAATAAGCCTGGCTAAGAAAACTTTGAAAGTAATCCAGACGGTGCAACAAAAGCGGGAAGTCCCTGAGATGACTCGAAGATGCAGAGAATGACTTAGGAGAGCCGTCAGTATCTGCGCTATACAGCGTTCAGGTTGTGAAGACAGATGAATCATCAGCTCTGACGGATTTGGAATGAAATATTCTTGGTCTACTCACGATACCATCCCAAAGAATTTTCCTCGAGAAACTGAGAAAAACCACGAAGATCTTTAAGGGTATTTGGCTCCCCAGCCGAGATAGTCACATTATGCGCTTGCTACTACGCAAACATTTACAAGCAACAGCAATGCATGCCTCAGAACTCAGTCTTTTATTTTTTTATTGTAGAAAAGATATTGTAAATATTGTAATACTGTAAATACAAAAAAGGCCTTAAATTAATCTTAAAATTATATCATACAACTAACGACATCTGTTGTCATATAAGTACACTATTTTGACTTTCATTCGGACACACATTCACGGTCTTTTTTTTAATTCGCTTAGTGGGGGGTGGAGTCCAACTGGGTCCACTCGGCACGGCGGCCACTGATTGGCCTATTGTACCTGCCCCGGGTGATTATGATGATGGAAAATTTGGTGGCATGAAGATTGGCAGGGGAAACCGAAGTACTCCGAGAAAACCCGCCCAAGCGCCACTCTGTTCACCACAAATCCCACTTGACCAGACCCGGCATCGTTCACGGTCGTGAATGTAGCTGCGAACCAACACGGTAAAGCAGATGTCCCACAGCCGTCAAAGTATGCCAACGACTTCATTATCACACTGTATCAGAAATACCATTTCCTGCCCAGAAAACCGAAATTAATGGCCGTGGGGATTCGTCGCGCTATCACGCGACACCCTCTATCCGCAAAAGTTGGCACTAACTTCGCCGACAAGCGGCGGTCGCTCGGTCGGTATAGTTCGCTTGCGGACTAAAACCACGCAGTAGTAGTATCAGAAATACTATTGGCGTTGTGTAATGATCAGACAATCGCATATTTCGTTACGTCATCAACAAAACGTTACGAAATAGAATCATCATAGCGGAGATATCACTGAACAAACATGGCTGTCCCCAAGTAAGGATACCTACTCCAAGATGTTTCAGACAGGCAATACCTTCAGCCTGTAACAACTGTGGACGGGAANGGCCGCCACGTTGCCAACCAATAACATGGCAGTTACACGGGGCTGGACGGGAACGGCCACATCAGGCCATCAGAGCTTACAAGCGTTCAGTGACGTATGTGATAAGTCACTGAACAAAGAACACGGCACTGAACGTGTTGCATCTCAATCTCTCCTGAAGGCGCCAACACCTATCGCGTAAACAAAAGAAATCACACAGGAAAAAGCACGACTGTAGACAGAACAAGAGATTCATTTTAATCGACCTCCACAGCCCCACAGGCCGGGTCGGCTGATGTATGACAAACAGTTCCAAGAAACGGTTTTATCTCCCTTTGTTACTAGTTTCTGTCTGGACAAAGAGAGACGGAGTAGAGATGTGGCCTACGGGAGAATTGGAAGAGACAATAATGTCATCAAACTCAAGCATCTGATGCTACTGTTTCATCGCCGTGACAACAGAATCTAGCATATTCTGACTTAAGTTATCGCGGATTTCCTCAGTCTCTCCAGGTAACTGCCGGGACAGTACCTCGATTAGGGTATGAAAGCTTCCTTCCACATCCTTTGCAATTCATTTTTCATTAATTCATTCAAAGTTTTAGGCCTATATTCCACTTACGGAATCGTTAAATAAACAACCCTCTAGTTCATCCGAGGTACCAAGTGGATTCAGCCTTACCCCACCCCAAGAAACTAAAAACTCCTTGGAAAGACAACACTCGCTTAGCTATTCAAACAATTCCAAGCACTTCATGGTCCCCATCGGCCCACGACTATCCCCTATCCCGAGCCACATGGATTCAGTCCACACCCAACATATTTCATAAAGGCCGATTTTAATACTCTGACAAGACGCTTGAAAGCCGGAATAGCGGAGCCAGAGTAGACGTCCACTGCTACGCAACGACACGGTAAACATGACATGTTCCTGCGGAAATGAACGCGCACGCGACAAATAGAAGATCTATCGTTGCTATGAAACGGCTAGGTAAGCACACCTATATAGCAATAGAAGAACTGTTGCGAAAATGGTGCTTTCTGTGGGGGCCGCCCCGATGCTATAATATAATATAATATAATACAATAATAATATAATATAATATAAAGGGGATTCAAGGCCGGCTGAATTAGAATTGAGGGAGTTTCCTAAGACAGCAGTCGTAGATGACTGAGAAGAGAAGGCATAGTGGCCTTTTAGTGGTTTGTGAAGTGTAGTAACACGTGTAAGTGTGCAATAAACCCGACCATCAATCCACAACCCGACTATAAGTCACGTACACCCCAAATCCTATCTTCCCCTTTACGCCAAGAGATCTTTGCCAATCAGATTGTTCAATTGGACTTAAATTCGCGTTACAGTAATATCATGTATTGCATTAATGTAAAAGAAAATCAGAAGCATGGCAGGAAATAGAGGGACAGTGGTTGCAGCTGCGGTCTGGGAAGGGAGGGAGGGTGAAGCACAGTAACTAAGACTCTGTTACAACCCATCCACCCCACAATTGTTATCTCGGTGGACTCGACCAAATCCACTGCGCATTGTTGTGAGCGGCCAGGTATAAATAGATGGACTGTAGTTAATCTGGGTGAACCTGACAGCATGGCTGGACACAGCGAAGAGTAAAATCCATACGCCCAAAAAGAGAAACTGAACCCAGCTGAATCCAACAATTCTTCTTACTATACACTGCGTCCTCATCATGACAGGGAAAATTCCGGCGAAGTACATAAAAATAATTTGAATTTCAATTACATTGGACCTCGCCTCTCGACTCAGTAATACGGAATGTGATTAGCGGAGAACTAACGAACACCTGTCAAACACGACCGACTTCAAATCTCTTGNCCACACAGTGCCGAGGAGTATAAAAACTGAGCTACCCCATTTTCGGGTTATATAAATATGAGGACCTGAACCCTGAACCTCCAGGATGCGGGGAGTCTCGAATCTGAGAGAGCAAAATATAGTCATGAGTCCCGCGGGACTCGGACCCGAGAATGACTGCGCTGGCGAGACCAGCAGCAATTGTAAACGACAGACCCGTCCTCTAGTTAGAGAGGGTGTCAATACTTAGTTATGGAGCTAAGCTCTTCTTGAAAAGCCAAATCTGCAGCTACTCAAGAATTTCCCAGCATATTATGGAACCCGAAGGTTCATTACCGTGTTCACAAGAGCCCTACACTGGTCCCTATCCTGAGCAAGATCAACCAATCCACACCATTCCATCCTAACTCTGTATGATCTATTTTAATATTGTTCACCCACCTCCGTCTTGGTCTTCCTAGTGGTTTTTTTTCCTTCTGGCGTTGCCACCAATAAGCAATATACATTCATCTTCGTCCCCATTCGTGCTACATGCCCTGTCAATCTCATCATCCTTGACTTGATCATTCTAATTATACTCGGAGAATAGTACACAAGTTATGAAGCTACGATTCTTCTGTTGTTGTGTGAATTAGTTACCGCGGGAAACTGTTTCCCAAGCCGGTCCTAGCAATAAATGAAAAGATGGATACACTTTACTGTACCGTTGCCTAGCAACGATAGGAGGGACACACAGACTGACGGGAGGTATTTATGACATACGCCATCGAGATGGACTCAGGTGCCTTGATATACATACAAAGTTTGGTAAAGATTCGTTCAGGCATTCAGAAGTTAGTAGGGGCGGATTCACAGACACAAAGACCTGACACGTACCGCATTGTTTATTTTTTTCCAAAATAAGGAATTGCGGCCACTGACTAACAACCCGCGTAAAGCGCATAATCCAAAGGTAAGTGGATTGCAGACCCGGCCATGTGTTCTAACATGCATCATGTTATATTGAGAACATGACATGAATGAATGCCCACTTCCACGAGACAATCCAGGGCGTCTGGCGTCTTGGACGTTCAAGCACAAAGTTCAGCACTGCTGGGGACCAGATGAAGGCGAGCTGAGCATTCTTTCACTGTCTATGGGAGTCAACATTCCAAAGTCAGGCCTTCCTCTTCCTCGCCTCCGGCGACCCAGAATGCAGCTGCACTCCCCCCACTTCTCCTTTTGTTTCCTTTCCACGCCCCACCCCCCTCAAATAAATCTGAGCCCAGAGAAATGCGAGGGGTCTCGCTACACGACGGCAGTTGCTCAGCTGGTCACAAAACATAAATCGAACCCGCACGCCGGCCGGTAGCGGGCAACGACAGCCATCTCTCGAATTTTCGGACATTTATAAAATATCAAAATTTGGAAATAGAAGGAATTACGCAAAATATTCATGATAATTTTATCTTCTGGGATATACCGCAGTGTAGTCCGTCGGAAGTCGACAGACGTTTCGGAGGAACATATAGCCTGGTTCTGCCTGCGATATGCTTCACGCTGGTTTCCTGTTTTTCATATTTTTCAACCCTGACTTTCAATGGATGACACGGCGCTCAATCCCAAACAGTGTTTTTCAAACTGTGTTCCGCGGAACCCTGAGTGTCACGGTTTCCATGAAACATGATGAAATCTGGGCCATTTTATGCGCTTTCTATAACATCATTCAAATGTTCTGATATGGGCTTTGTGAATGTGGTAATGAACCTTCGGTTTGCACAAAACGTTGGATACTTTTTCTTAACGAAATGAACAACTATTAGCTTCTCATGAAGTATTCTGCTCCACGCCGTGGCAGTCTCTCCTGCCCCAACCCCCACGCCCCTCCTTCCGCGAAGTTAATGTGCCGCAGGTCTGCGTTAAACCAGGAACCGCAGACCATGTATGGCCTGCGTCATGCGGCGACCCACGAACGTTTTGTTACACTGAGCTCACTGCAGCCAGAAGCACGGGTGACGTCACAGCAACACTACTCCACGCCTGCAGGTGCATGCCTATCGCCTGATCTAAACACATTGTCCACTTAGGTAAAGGTAAAGCTATCCTGTACCAGGCCGTGGAGGCCCACAGGGTTGTGAGACACCGAGGCTTCATTTTCTCACAGATGGCGGTGAGGTTGTCAGCCTTACGCGCCGGCCAACTTTTACCCCCAAGAATATTCCTGGTACTCATTTCTGTTGGAGGATGAGTCGACCCCAGGGCCACATTGCGGCTGGAAAGATTAGGTCAATTGAAAAATCCAACGACCTCATCGGGAATCGAACCCGCGACCTTCCGGCTTGTAGCATAGTGCCTCAACTAACTACGCTACAGCGTGTCCACTATTCTCTTAGTAGTGAAGTGAAGTATACTAGACAGAGGAGGCGGTTTACGATTCATTGTTGGAGCGTGTTATTGATGGCAGATGGCGGTAACTTCGGTTTCGACATATCATTCGGTAACACGTAAGACTGGAAAGCAATACGGGAGAGAAAGCAGAAAAAAGTTAATAGTAAGACTTCCCGTTGAATTTTCAACGGGTGTTACTATAAAATAAATGTCACATTTCCGAAGACATTGATTTTAGGCTTTCCCGGTAGTCCGTATGTTAACTCTGCTCTTAGCTGTTTACACCGTGTGGATGTGCGCAGTGTTGACGACGTTTCGGGGTCGCATACTGCCTCTAATTTCAGGGTCGAAGTGTCTGGGGGGGGGTGAGTATATATATATATAAAGTTTTTCTCTTCACAAAACGAGACCCAGGTTGGGGAGCTTGTTCAGATCACGGGGAACTAACTAATAAACTAGCCTGCCAGGTCTCACAACCCCTGGCAACGAACCCCTGACCTTACTCGCCAAGCCGTTGTCCCTGGTCCCAAGAAACCGGTCAAGGCCGTCCGCTGAGCGGACATCCCACTGCACACAGCGGCCCAGCGGCTTTGCCAGGTGGGGCTCCGGTGTTGTCACGATCACCTCTGCCCCCAAAACTGGAGATCGGTGCATCCGCGGCTGTTGCCACGGAACATGCAACTCTGGGCTCTTCATGAAAGCTGATCAAGTCAAGGAGCATGAGATGGGCAGGGTATGTGGCACGAACGGGGGAGAAGATGAATGGATATGGGATACTGGTGGGAAATCCAGACGGAAAGAGACCACTAGGAAGACCAAGACGTAGGTGGGTGCATGTTAAAGCTAATCTTAAAGAGACGGGATGGGAGGGTATGGACTGGATCGATACCAGTGGAGGGCTCTTGTGAACACGGTAATGAACCTTTGGGTTCCATAAATGCTGAGAAATCCTTGAATGGCTGCACAACTGGCAGCTTCTCAAGAAGGTCTGAGTTCCGTTAAGTTAGTCACCAACATGAACTCACATTGATGCATACATTATTATTGCGTGCTTGCGGCTTTTACCTTGAAGATGGAAGCAATATGTTCCCCGCAAAAATTATGTGACTATCTACCAAACTACACGACGTCACTGAAGGAATTCCTGTCTCAGGGGATTAGGGCAGAGTGACAGAACGGCTTGTGCCGTGTGGCCCCGTACGGTCTCGGAGGAGAAAGGCCATTAATCCTACTTAAAATACACGGCGCCTCCCCGGCTTCGGCTTTCTTATGCTAAAATCTCGCCCGTCACACGTGAAGAGTTTCACGTAACAAACGCCCCCGCCGTCTCCGTGCTCCTGCGGGCTGCGGTAATGACAGGCGCGCGTCTCGAGTCCCATGCCACTCACAAAAGGTGAAAAGGAACAACGAACAGTCTGCACTTCAGGCCGGTTTCAAACTCACGTCCATTTATACAACGAAACGCTAAAAAAAAAAAAAAAAAAAAAAAAAAAAAAAAGGGAAAAAAAGAGCACAAGACTACTGGCGTTTCGGAGGAACGCGCAGCATACTTCTTGCTGGTTACTTTTTTTACTTACTCTGAGACCCTGAATATCAAGGCAACATGTTCCTCTGAAACGTCGGTGAACTTTACCAAACTACACGGTGTCACTTCCTAGAGAGCAATACTCTTCACAGCAATAGCTCTGAGAACCTGTGAGGAAAACCCTTCCCTGTAACAGGCCGTGGAGGCCCATAGGGTTGTGAGACGTCGAGGCTCCCTCATTATCTAGACAATCGGCTCACAGATGGCGGTGAGGATGTCAGCCTTACGCGCTGGCAGCCCTTTACCCCCAGGAAGATTCCTGGTACTCATTTCTGTTAGAGGCTGAGTCTATCCCTGGGCCATTGTGCGGCTGGAAGGATTAGGTCAATTGAAAAATCCAATGACATAGGGTATCCAACCCGCGACCTTCCGGTTCGTAGAATAAACAATAACAACATGAACATCCGCTACATAAAAATGTGACCTCCCTCCTTGAAAGTAAGCATAATTAAGCACCACGTCATTGACCTCTGCGACGTGGACATGTAACTCCACGCATTCTTAACATCAGCAGTAGAGCCCCCGGTACCCATAGGATCGGCGGCTGGATGGGCCTACAGCCGGCCTGGGCGCTCTGAAGATAAATTCCTGTCTGCTACGCGAATCAAACCTCGATTTCCCGGTCTCCCTAGCCTAGTCATTATTCCGAATGGAAACTGACGGCGCATGAGACGTAGAGAAAGGAAGTAACGAGAAATACAGGAAGTGACGTAACCAGCATTCCCTTGCCTTATAAGGATGTCAAGTATTTCCTGGCGGGGGCGAGCCAGTGAAATTTTCCTACAAACTTACGCTTAAGTCGTTTTACTGACTGCCCTACACTCTATGGTGATCCAAACATTTGTGAACCAAGGACCACTGCCTGCGCGGATTTTCTTCGGCAGACAGCCGGAATAACAAACAAAATATCTGAAGAATTTTGATTTGAATGAGGGTGAAATTCAATCAACAGACATACTGCTATGGTTTTATGGTGAAGCCATGCCACTTCCACGTTTATCTGGCCATAAATACAGAATAAATCACGTCCATTCAACGCGGCCTTGACCTGGACGAAGCAGATTGACAATTTGAAATTTGTTCTCGGGCGGCTGGTGGTCCATGGACCGTAAGATTGCGAGAGTACTAGCAAATAAAAGAATAATTACTTTCGGTGCTTTTAAAATATGACGTTCCAATGCAACATTCCATACAGAAGTTTCAATTCTCAGTATCAGACACATCTCAATCCTTTCCAAGTTCGATTTTATATATATTTGTATGTCGGGGGGGGGGTGTTGAAATGCCTCGCGTGCCCCTTCTACTGGCGCCCATTATGTTAATATCAAAAAGATCCCAGTAAAATGTATAAAACAGCGCAAATATCGCAGCAACAATTGAAGGTGCAACAAAATGGCGTCGCCTTTTAGTCCAGAACCTTTTGCCTCTCCGTCGGCTGTCTAAGGACGTGAAGATCAAAACGTTAAACTCGAAACGGCACATATTGGTAGATTCTAAAGGGCTCTGACGAGGGAGTATAACACTCAGAATTACTGGGTTCTTGGACGATGGATAAAGTACGTGCTGAATGTGGAACTTGGTCTCTCACTTCAAGGGAGGAACACATACAGGGCGCGTTTGAGATAGGGTGCTGAGGGGAATACTGGACCCAAGGGGGAGGAAGTGACAGGAGGATGGTGAAAATTACATAATGGGGAGCTTAATATTTTGTACTCTTCAACAACAATGACCAAGCCAACAAAGGATGAGACGAACACCTGAAGGAGGAAGAGCACTTGAAGGGCTGCAAAGTGCATATCAATCAAAATGTGAAAATCGATTGTTTCCCCACAAATCCAGTAATATACAGAGTGATTCTAAATTACTGTCGGGGTTTCCGTTTATANCAAAAAAAAAAAACAGTAATTTAGAATCGTCCTGTATAACATATACAGGAGAAAGCAAAGCATAAAGTCCTCCTTGGCATATCCTGTCTGAGATATCAATAAATGTTGTGGTAAGGTGCAGCTGGGACAACTGTGGTTAACTAATTAAGCGCTACGCCATAACGACGTATGGGGAAGTGGGGGTATAGATCCACGTTTCCTTGGTCTCGGCACTAGTTGGAGGTGAGTGGCCAGCTCCACGTATAGGCCGCTTTACCCCGGAGGCTGGGTGAGCCCCAGAGCCGGTCTGGACGACGTGGAGAAGAGAAAATTCTTGTCCATACCGGGACTCCAACCAATCGGTCGTGCAGCCCGTAGCTCAGTCACTGTACCGACTGAGCTATCCCGGCTCCTATCAATAATACTAAACTGTCTAAAACATCTGAGCTTACGTCACACCTTGCGTAGGCATCCTCATTGAAGAAAGATACGAGATCTCCTGTTTGTCGATGTTTTCGGTTCCCACCGTAAGCTGAACATAGAATCTACGAACTCACTATGATGACGTAGCCATCTACGTCACTAACTGATGACGACGTAGCCTCAAAACATGTTTTACACAGAGTTTAACCAAGATTTCCATACACAAAGATCCATTAACGCGCGGATGACACGGACAGCGAAATGTTTTCACTGTTTCCTGGATGGTAGGAAGGAAGGCAGACTTAAAGCGCCGTGTCTTGAGGCATCATGTGACGTCAACACAAGACTCGGGGGGGGGGGGGGGAGGAGCAAAGGCGATGATATGGCAGGATTTTTTTACGATCAATCTTAACTTATATCACGTCTATCCCCGTCAAAGCGTCTTACCGAAGTTCTGTTGAGATGACATGAAATTCCCTGCCCTCGGATTTAACTTCAATAGAGATCAGCCCTTCTTACGAAGCTAGCAGTCGCTAAGATGGTTATGAAACTCCAAGCCTTCTATGTAACCAGATGGTTCATTACCATATTCACAAGAGCATCTTTCTCTGGATGTATCCTCAGCCAGACTAGTCCTTCTTAAAAATCTAATAGTCCTCTAGCTACTCAACATATTCAGAGGTTCTGGATTCGACACCCGGCGCTACCAGATTGTCTGAGAAGTAGTGGATCTGGAACGGGATACACTCAGCCTGATAATTGAGGAACTACTTGAATGGAAAAGTAGCGACTCCGGTCTAGAAAACCGAGATTAATGGCCGTGGGGATTCGTTGCGCTGACCACCCAACACCCTCTATCAGCTAAAGTTGGCACTAACTTCGCCGACAAGCGGCGGTTGCTCGGTCGGTATAGTTCGCTTGCGGACTACAGGCCATAGAGTTCTTTTTAGTCAACATATTCCCCAAACGTCATGGAACCCGAAATTTCAATACTGTGTTCACAAAATCCTACGTGTGCATCATAAGCCAGATTAATCCAGTACACAACTTCACACTATTCTCACGCAGCTAGTTAGTCGCCTAGCTAGCAAATGACCCCCCCCCGAAGTTTCAGGGCCCACGTTAGTCATTTGTGTCCTGCTGTACACGGGTTTCAGCTGAGACTAGTGAACCTACAGTCAGAGGGGTTCTGGTTCATGAATCCATTCACCGGGCCTTGAATTGCACACAACGGGAGACCACAACATGCAATAGAAACCGCTCTGAATGGTACAGGGGGTCACATCGTGCACTGTGCACGTGGCGTGGGAGTGAAGCTCCACGTGTTTCGACTTTAGACATTGCGGATGTGGGCAGTGCTGATATTCCGAAGGTACAAGCTGCCTCCACCTTCTCACTCAGGAATATACTTCCGAACCTTGATTAGCTAATTAAGCACCTGTGGGGGAGTGGAGGTATAGCTCCAAGCATTCTTCATCTCATGTTATATTTTAGCGTCCTGTTGCACTGATTTAAGTCCATGATTTATTTAAACCGTCTTGCAGTGCATACACTCATCTATCTCCTTCTCTCATTCGCACTACATGTTTCGGCATAAAAATGCCATCTTCAGGTGCTTACTCAATCCACGCCAAACTAGTTCATTGCGTGCCTTGTCCTCACATTAAAATAACTAAAATATATCTCTATCATATACACTGACAAATGTCAAACGTTAAAAATATTAAAATTGTTCAGGATTCCTCATCGCTACGTCGCACCTCACTACGCCAGTCACGCCCATCCTCCTCTGTTGGAGCACTCCTTCACTATCGTGTGTGTGTTGTGCTTTTCCAACAGAGGAGGATGGGCGTGACTGGCGTAGCGAGGTGCGACGTAGCGATGAGGAATCCTGAACAATTTTAATATTTTTAACGTTTGACATTTGTCAATGTATATGATAGATATATATTTTAGTTATTTTAATGTGAGGACAAGGCATGCAATGAACTAGTTTGGCGTGGATTGAGTAAGCACCTGAAGATGACATGTTTATGCCGAAACATGTAGTGTGAGTGAGAGGAGATAGATGAGTGTATGCACTGCAAGACGGTTTAAATAAATCATATTCTTCATCTCGGTACTAGTTGGAGGTAGGTGGTCAGTTTGACGCTTCAGCCTCTTTTCCCCCGAGGAAAAAGAAACCTATACCAATCATATACGAGACGGTATAGCGTAGTCGGTATAGCGACTGGCTATGTGCTGGACGACCGAGGGGTCGGAATTCGAGTCCAGGCAGGGTGAAGAATTTTCTCTTTTCCACGTCGTCCAGACGGGCTCTGGGTCCCACCCAACTTTCTATCCGATGGGTATAGAGGGCTCTTTCCCAAGTGATAAACTGGCCAGGGGTGAAGCTGACCACTCACCTCCAGCTAGTGCCGGGGTCAAGAAAACATGGCTCTATACATCCACTCCTCCATACGCCTTCATGGGTAGTACTTGATCAGTTAAATAAAGGGACAACTTTACCTTATATACCAACATCTGCTGTCTTCAATTCCCGTTGTATTTGTTGTTTTAACGGCTATAGCAAAGGATAAATATTACACACACGACAGGATGCAATCTATAAAGTTTAACCCTTTAAAGCCCGGTGGTTATTATATGTATCATCTTCTTTAACGTACTAAAACTCCGCATTCTGCCCACACAGCGTATTTGTGTGTTCCGTATGGTTCTCACAATAAACAGCGACTGTTTCCCCAAACAGCATTAACCGGCTGGGCTCTGTAGCGGAGTCGTGATGTGTTTCCTGTGAGGTACGAAGTGGATTCTTATATATAAAGTCTCTGCATTCTGCTCACGCAGTGTATTTGTGTGTTATGGTTCTCACAATAAGCGACTGTTTCCCCAAACAGCATTAACCGGTTGGGATTTGTAGCGGAGACGTAATGAGTTTCCTGTGAGGTACGGACTGAATTCTTATATAAAGTCTCTGAATCCTGCCCACACAGTATATTTATGTGTTCCGTATGGTTCTCACAATAAACACATGATACACTGTGTGGGCAGCATGTGACTCTGGTTGTGCTACCAAATAGAAAGCTCTGTGAAACAAACGTGTAAACTATTTTCCAAACAAAGCAACAGCACGGATACAGGGACTGACGTTAGGGCTCGTGGCTAGAAGTCAGTTTGAACTAAGTTAACAGCCCTAGCAATATCGATCAAGCGACCCTACGGGACTATGAGAAGCAATACGTGGAGGGCCTGTTTCAAGGCAAAGTGTTACACAGGATGCTACACGCACGCCCATCAATAGACATGAGTTCAATAACCTTCACTTCTTTTTCTAAAACTCCCCTCATTTGGGATGGAGGCGAGCGGTTACTCGAGATAAGAACCACTTTCTGAATCGAGGCGAGTCTGATACCAATGCTTCGTCACAGCCGTAACCCAGGAAGGGAAAGACGCAAACAAATGTCCTAGAAACGGCTTTGTCACTCCGTGACCTTAACACTGGGGTGCATTACGTCTATAAACACCAATTTTTGGGTAAGATCTGGGTCTTAAAATTGTTTTAACTCAAGTTTATTAAAGGTGATTTGGAACAAAATGCGTTTCCACATATCTCACACGTGAAAGTAAGGTAAAACCCGAGGAAGTGTGGGCAGATGACGTAACGCAATACGCAGAATCGCAAACGTGCGTTATCTCATTCCCGCCCAAAGGCGGAGGTAAAACACTCTCCGAAATATCTGTAAAAATATCCCAATATCCCTGTTATATTTAAGCTCAAAACATTAAGAACGCACAGAATAACAAAACACGTCTCCACAAAGCGCGAGAACAACACACAACAACTGGCTGTCCCGTCTCCATGGAGACAGCCCACGCCATCTCCAGCTTCAGAAACTGCACACATGTTCGCAGTGACGCAATCCGCCTCTCTCGTAGTGCGCGAACTTCCCGCCGGAAAATTACACATGGAGATGCTACCAGGGCCTGAATGTACTTCAGTAAGTCTTCGCTGTGGTAATTCGCTACTGTCTCTAAGCGCAAGAAATTCAATGTTCCGGCTGAAGATTTTTCTGCTCTCAAATATTTAAAAGCATAACACGCACGTATCTTCATGGTAGAGAGCACATGGTAGAGTAGTTGAGTGAGGCACTATATTACAATCCTGAAGGCCCTGGGTTCGATTCCTGATGAGGTCACTGAAATTTTCAATCGACCTAATCCTTCCAGCTTCACTATGGCCCTGGGGTTGACTCAGCCTGTTAACAGAAATGAGTACCAGGAATCTTCCTGTGGGTAAATGGCGGCCGGTGTGTAAACCTGACAACCTCACCGCCATATATGAGCCGATTGTGTAGATAATGTGGGAGCCTCAACGTCTCACAACCCTATGGGCCTCCACGGCCTGTTACAGGGATACCTTTACCTTTTCACACATTTCAATAAGCAGTGTAGAGAAAAAACATGTTTAGATAAAACTTATAACCACAAAATAAATCAATATTTTACATATTATACAACGTAACATTTTCCAGATGTGTACTGTCAGTGAAATACTGAAATGGAAACAAAGGCCACTAACAGGCCTAATTAGACCGACCGACCGCAGCGAACAGAAACCCTATCGCTGGAACACGCAATTACTCAGCCGTTGCTTATCAATGGCCGTCTCCGCGGCGCTTCTCTAACTCCCCTATTCCGGCTTTCGGGTGCCATGTCACATACTGCATATTCATTCATTCATCAGTAATCTTCAAGACGACAGGTCCACAGTCTCTTTCAAAACAATTCCTCCACTTAATGCGATCTAGAGCTTTCTCCTTCAAATGACAGTATCCTCTTCTGTCCCCAAGGTCATCCAGCATCTTCTTACGTCTTCTTCCTCGTCCTCTTGTCACTTCCATCCGCCCCTCTATCTTTCCTTGAATAACTTCTTTCAGAAGGCAGTTTCTGCGTAAAACATGACCAATCCAATTAGCCTTCCGTTTTCTTATTTCGTGTAGGATATTCCTCTGCTCACTGACTCTAATTAACACTTCTTCATTTCTCACATAATCGGTCCAACTGATCTTGATAATCTGATCTGATAATGTGGTAGTTTTTCCATTTGCTTTCCACATCGCAGTACAACAGCCGTTCAAACCACTCTGGTCACGCCTGTTGCTATACGAACTTGAACCATCTCGAGCATCATTTGCTCTGTGCTTCGAGTCGCTGCTGATGACGCTGCTTCCGGCATCAGTTTTTGGTGTCTCTCTGTGTCTGATGCCTACCCTTTGACCTGTCCAGCAAGGGAGGCCCTGCCAGTAGCTACGCTACCGCTGGTATGTCCATACGGTATTGTAGCGGGCGGCTTTTCTGGTTCCGCTGTTCCGGCTTTCAGGAATTAGCGGGCGTACATGGACACAAAGACACAGAAGACAGCAAGGCGATCCCATAAGCATCCTTAAATTTTCTGAAAATAAGGCAAGTAGGCTAAAAAATAAAATGAATGTTTTAAAGAAATAAGCAATAATTAGGAACGTAAGCCTGATTCAGGGTGAAATTAAGAGGCGACTGAACTCGGGTAACGCTGGCTACCATTCAGTTTAGAGCCTTCTGTCTTCTCGTCTGCTGTCCAAAAACATAAAAATTAAAATATACAAAACTATAATTTTGCCTGTGGTTCTGTATGGGTGTGAAACTTGGTCTCTGACATCAAGGGAGGAACATAGACTGAGGATGCTTGAGAACAGGGTGTTGAGGAGAATATTTGGACCGAAGAGAAATGAAGTGACAGGAGGTTGGAGAAAACTGAATAATGAGGAGCTTCATAACGTGTACTCTTCTCTAAGTATAATTAGAATGATCAAGTCAAAGAGGATGAGGTGGGCAGGTCATGTAGCACGAATGGGGGAGACGAGGAATGCGTATAGGATATTGGTAGGAAAGCCAGAAGGAAAGAGACCACAGGGAAGACCAAGGCGTAGGTGGGTGGACAATATTAGAATGGATCTTAGAGAGATAGGATAGGATAGGATGGTATGGATTGGATAGATCTGGCTTAGGATAGGGCCCAGTGGAGGGCTCTTGTGAACATGGTAATGAACCTTCGGGTTCCATAAAATTCTGGGAAATTCTTGAGTAGCTGCAGAATTGGCGGCTCCTCCAGAAGGGCTCAGCTCCATGAGTAAGTAAGTAAGATTGTAAGCAAATTTTATAGCTGTCCCCTTTTGTAAATATCCTCTCGGTCCCCCACGGGGATTGGAGCCAGGACAGTGTAATTGGAATAGACACTAGCTACGGGTTGGACGACCGAGGTGTCGGAGTTCGAGTCCCTTAGGTCAAGAATTTTCTTTTCTCCACGTCGTCCAGACCGGTTCTGAGGTCCACCCAACCTCCTATCCAATGGGCACCGGGGCCTCTTTCCTTGGAGGTAAAGCGGACGGGGCGTGAAGCTGACCACTCACCTCCAGCTAGTACCGAGGTAAGAAAAATGTGGATCTATACATCCACTCCTCCTACGCCTTCATGGCGGGTGCTTAATTAGTTAAGCACAGGGACAACTTTACCTGTTACCCCACGAGGACAGGTCTGAATTGGCAATAATATACTCCCAGTCGCCCGACAACCTACATAGCTGACAATTCTGCCCCGTATGTCTACACAGAAGAGGCTATTGTACACCTCACACCGAGCTGAGCTGCTTACGACAATGAACTGAATTCTGGGAACAGAACTACCAGAGCCATCTGATGTAGACCCCACCTGGCCAGGATGACGCACGCTGCAGCTGCCCCTTTGTACCTGCTTACTCCAGCAGACAGTAACCGTCAAAAGAGAAAAAACAGAAATCCCGACTCGAACAAAACGGCCAGTCAACCGGAAAATGTATACAGCTGCTTTTTTCTTTTTGCTCATGAGGACGGGGAGAAACAGTTCTGTGTGCACTGCCACGGTTGCAGTTGCTAACCGCATCAACGGCTTCACAGATTCATCTTGGACTGAAACAGTACAGCCGTGCAGTCACTAATGACCACTAATCTCCAACAAGTGCAGATGTCAAGAAAATGTGGATCTACACAGCCACTCCCCCAAACGCCTTCATGGTGTAGTGCTTAATTAGTCATATCTTTCATCCCAATCATCTTCCCTGGACACGACAGTCAATATTAAACTATTTAATAATTCAGCTACTTGAGTACTCCGTGAAGGTAGTTTCAAGTCGGTACACTAAGTCCCAAGTACGCCTTATAGGAAAGAAGAATTTACAGCTCCATATATCATTCAATATGTTTTAATTGTAGACTGCAAGTGAGATCACCCTGTATATTGTATTGACTCTGGAGGCACAACTTCTAGCCGCCTCTCAAGCACACTCCGACCTCGATTGGTCATGTTCTCTGTGAAGTCGGCGACTTGAGAAGCGGGCAGGATAAGAACAGAGGGAAAGTGATTTGGGCAGGAAAGGCGTTTCCTCCGTAGTTCTATTTAACTTGCTTTGGAACACGAAATAAAGTGAATTTAAATAGCATTATATTAAGTTGGCAGCTGTGTTTTGCATCACAAGCGAGCCCTAACTTTCATATTTACATTTAGAAGCCCTCTTTTGGAATCCGTAAAAAGAAATACAGCTTTCAGGGTAGGCTGAGGTAAAACTTAGCTCATTAAAAACTTGTGCTAAATAGATTGAAGCCTGAACATTAAAAAAACATTATAAATTGGAACAGAGATAAAAGTGGGACCACACAATATGCAGAGAATGTCTCATATACATGATTCGGGATATCTCAGTAGTCACCAGATTATACACCACTGTAGGTCGCGGTGCAAGGGCCGAGGAGGCCTACCCCTCATACATTCATTCATGGTAACGGTAAAGCTGCCCCTGTGCTCAACTAATTAAGCACTACGCCATGAAGGCGTATGGGGGAGTAGATGTATAGATCCAAATTTTCTTGACCTCGGCACTAGCTGGAGGTTGAGTGATCAGCTTCACGCCCCGGCCGCTTTACTCCCGGGGAAAGAGCCCCCGGTACCCATTGAATAGGAGGCTGGGTGGGCCCCAGAGTCCGTCTGGACATGGAGAAGAGAAAAACCGGAACTACAAACTCCGACCCATAGGTTGGTCCAGCCCGTAGCCAGTCGCTATACCGACTCTTGCTGATTGGTTAGCTAGTTAAGCAATTAGTTAGCAGACCTGTGGTTTTGCGCTACTGAAGATAAGGACACTCGTTTATTGCTTAACATTCTTTTCGCCTTCTTGTGACACAACTGAACACACGGACATTAAGGGAGGAAAGTTTGAGAACAGGGTGCTGAGGTAAATTTCTGGTGCTAAGAGGGAGGAAGTGACAGGAGGTTGGCGAAAACTGCATAATGAGGAGCTTCATAACTTGTACTCTTCTCCAAGTATAATTAGAATGATCAAATCAAGGAAGTTTAGATTGGCAGGGCATGCAGCGTGCATGAATATAAACGCATATAGGACTGGTGGGATGGCGAGAACAAGAGTTCACTAGGAATAGTAAGACGTGAGAGGATAATATTAAAATGCATCTTAAAGAAATAGGGTGGGGTGAAGTGGACTGGATTAACCAGCCTTAGGATAGGGACCAATTGAGAGATTTTGTAAACACTGTACTGAACATTCGGGTTCCATAAAATTATGGGGAATTCTTAAGCAGCTGAGCGACTGGTGGCTTCTCAAGTTAAGTTTCTCCTTCAAATTGTTACTTTCGTAAATGTAAGGAGACTGATCATATTATTAATTTGATAATTAATTACGAACGTCATCAGAGCAATTCAAACCCGTGAATATTATATTAACTGTCCCGGTTCCCCAAAACAATCGAGCGCTTCTGGTGACGTCACAAACCCCATGAAATCAATACCGCGGTTCATAAGTATTAACATTTCATTCATTCGGCCTACGGCAAGACGTGGAGCAGCAACAGATGTGACAAAGGAACACAGCCCATATTCAAGATGGCGTCACTGATTATTAGGCCTCCTTCACAACATACGTCAGTGCCTACAGAATGCGTAGGCTCCGTCCACCTACACATCCGCTCTAGATAAGGGCACTTCATACATTTTATATTAAAAGGTATTCACAATTGAATCTTTATAAAAAGTACAAAATCACATACATGTATAAGGTAAAAATATCCCTGTAACAGGCCGTGGAGGCCCATAGGGTTGTGAGACGTCGAGGCTCCCACATTTTCTAGACAATCGGCTCACAGGTGGCGGTGGGGTTGTCAGCCTTAGGAGTCGGCCGCGCTTTACCCCCAGTAAGATTCCTGGTGCTCATTTCTGTTATAGGCTGAGTTGACACCAGGGCCATAGTGCGGCTGGAAGGATTAGGTGAACTTAAAAATCCAATTACCTCATCGGGAACTGAACCGGTGACCTTCCGGCTTGTAACATAGTGCCTCAACCAACTACTCTACCGCATGCCTTACTATATGTATATATATATATATATATATATTCCGTGGATTTTCAGTCTTTCATCCATAAAAATAAAATGCAAACATTCAAAAGAAATGTACATACAAAATAATGAAACGAAAACATTAAAAAAAATAATATATATACATTCTATAAAGGGTCACGCGGTAGCGTAGTTTGTTGAGGCACTATGTTACAAGCCGAAAGGTCGCGGGTTCGATTCTCGATGAAGTTATCGGATTTTTCAACTGATCTAATCCTTCAAAGCCGCACTATGGCCCTGGGGTCGACTCGGTCCCTAACAGAAATGAGTGCCAGGAATCTTCCTGGGGGTAAAGGGTGGCCGGCTCGTAAGGCTGACCTCACCGCCATCTGTGAGCCGATTGCCTAGAAGATGCGGGAGCCTCGAAGTCTCACAACCCTATCGGCCTCCACGGCCTGTTACAGGGATAACATTACCTTTTCACACATTTCAATAAGCAGTGTAGAGAAAAATGTTTAGTCAAAACTTATAGCCCCTAAACACATCAATATTTTACATATTATACAACGTATTGCTTTCCAGATGCGTCCCGTCAGTGGAATGCTGAACTGGAAACGAAGGCCACTAATGGGCGTAATTATACTATGCACAATTTCTCTTAGGCAGTCAGAAAAAAAAAGAAAATCGTTATTAAAGCCGCAAAAAGAAGAATAACGGAGCGAGGGAGAACCGTCAGATCATACGAAACGCGAATTATGAACTATACTTGCTGCGTATCGGCCTAACACCTGAACAAAAAAAATTAATTAACATTTCGTGGAAAACGCAAATAAATCCTTGGCGGTATAAACTGATGCTCTCCGCTACGGGCTTCTTCCGGATGCACTGTTTTAGAGGGGGCACAATGGAACGGTTTTATAATGGGGCTTTGTAATCTCTCATAACCAGTCAGGCCATGAAATAACAAACAATTAACTCAGTAAATTGTAGCTCTATAATTGGACAAAACAAACGAAGCTCAGATAGATACTCATTCCAGAATGTGACACTAGATGTCGTCTATGTGATGAATGAGAGTATGAGAATTACAGTTATAACATATTTATATCCACAATTTTGTACTGGGTCTGGGTGAACACAGACTGGCACAAATTACAGTATACACGTGCATCCGAAGTACCGAAACCTTCGCTAATCCGGTTACAGTTAATTCGGATGTCGGATAATCTAATCGAAATAGGAAATTGAAAAATTCAGTTCACAGTTGAATAAAAAAAGTAAAAATAAAGTAAAGGTATCCCTGTAACAGGCCGTGGAGCCCCATAGGGTTGTGAGACGATGAGACTCTCACATTTTCTAGACATTCGGCTCACAGAAGGCGGTGAGGTTGTCAGCCCGACCCGCCGGCCGCCCTTTACCCCCAGGAAGATTCCTGGTACTCATTTCTGTTAGAGGCTGAGTCGACCCCAGGGCGACTGGAAGGATTAGGTCAACTGAAAAAAATCCAATGACCTCATCGGGATTTGAACCCGCGACCTTCCGGCTTGCAGCATAGTGCCTCAACCAACTACGCTACCGCGTACCCCCGTTCACAAGTGAGTACTCACTTTCAAAGACACATACATGGGACTTAGGAGCAAGAGGACTTTCAGACTGTGTTGAGGGCAGCTGGAGAGACCGAAACTACGCAAGAAGATACCCAAGATTGGCTTCAGCCGGATGAAGGAGACCCTGGATTTCAGCTTCTGACAGAGGAAGAAATTTATTGCAATGATTTTGTTTTACTTATTTTCATCAGCACTCCCCATGTTATCAGGGACACGCGGTAGCGTAGTTGGTTGAGGCACTATGCTACAAGCTGGACGGTACCGGGTTCGATTCCCAATGAGGTCACTGGATTTTTCGTTTGCTCTAATCCTTCCAGCCGTACTATGGCCCTAGACGCAGCCTCTAACAGAAATGAGTACCAGGAATCTCCCGGGGAGGTAAATGGCGGCCGGCCGGTGCGTTAAATCTGACATCACCGCCATTTGCGGGCCAAATGTCTAGAAAATGTGGGAGCCTCGACGTCTCACAACCCTATGGGCCTCCACTACCTGTTACGGGGATAGCTTTACCTTTTACCTACCTATATTATTACATTTTCCATTTATTTAAGTTTTTTTTTCTTTTTGGAATAGCTTTTGCTTCATTAATCCGGATTAGCAAGGGTTTATTGTATTATGAATTACAGTAACTCGTGACGAAACTGAGTACAAACTTCGGGCCCATGTGTTTGCTTTATGTGCTATAATTAGACTCCGGGCCGGTTATGATGGCGGGTATATTTAGAATAGTAATAGCGCAGGCGTGGTTTGTTTGGGACGCGTTTCCGAGAACAAATGCAGCTTGTAGCAGGTCCTCAAGTCACACTTCTTGTGCTACAGCCCGACTTCGTATCAGGGGTTCAGTTCTGCGGGTAACTTCCGATCAGCGTGACGACGTACATTTGTTACACGGGAATATACAGAGGCCCCCGTAAACAAACCCGGCAACAGAAATTATTTTACAGGCCAATGGTTTAGGTGTATCACAACCGTGGTTATAAGCAGTTCTGTCTCCTGGGAGATAATGCTGTGTAGCCCGGCGAAAGTTAATCGACGTTTCGGAGCAACACATCGCCTACATTTACAGGGTTTGAGAATAAGCCAAAAAAAAACACCATCACGCAGTAACAAAGTTATTCCTGCTGCTTGTCACAGACGTCGGCTGAATTTTACAGGATTATACGGCGTCATATCCCAGATGATGTAACTTTAAATGCGTGTGCATGTGTAAAGAGTAAAAAGTAAAGTTGTTCCCGTACTTAACTAAGCACCACGGCATGAAGATGTATGGAGGAATGGAGGTATAGCTTCACCATGCTTGACCTCGGCATTAGATGGAGGTAAATGGTCAGCTTCACGCCCCGGTCGCTTTAACCCTGGAGAAAGTTTAACCGGTACCCACTGAAGAGGAGGCTTGGGAGGCCAAAGCCGGTTTGGACACTGTGGGGTACTCGAACCCCGGCCGTCCAGCCTGTATCCAGTCGCTATGCCGGTTCCCATACATCCGTAAACAATCTCATTTCGTCAACATTGTTTGTTGTTTTATGTCTAATGCAATGATGGCCGCTCAACTTACGTGCTTAAAGAGTAGACTGCAAATTAGTTAGAAAACAAAATAAGGTTCCATCAAAATTAAAATTACTAAACGAGGATTCGTTTGAAACACAGTAAAAAGGTTAAAAAAAATGTAAAGGCATCCCTGTAACAGGCCGTGAAGGCCCATAGGGTTGTGAGACGTCGAGGCTCCTACATCTTCTAGACAATCTGCTCACAGATGGCGGTGAGGTTGTCAGCCTTACGCGCCGGCCGCACTTTACCCCCCAGGAATATTTCTGGTACAGCACAATCCTAGCAATCCGACAGATATGGGACCAAGGTAAGGCCGGATTACCGAACACGACGGATTTTTGGAAGAAAGTACGTGTATATCGTGGCACGTCCATCGCCATACTCTTTAGCCAAATCAATAAGTTTTCAACCTTTATCACATTTCTTAATTATTTCCACTTTAGCACGTAAAGTTTCATGTTTACGTTTGCCATGGACATCTTCACCACACGGTGAATCCACCGCTCTATGTGAAGCACTGTACAGGAAAGTGCACTACTGAAGAACTGAAACACTGTGTACTAGCGAGGGTCTAAATGAATCAGTTTGTCAAACTCGACTGAACATAAGTCAACCTCTGCTGCCTGTAGAAGCCTATACACAAGGTCGCGGGCGCCTGTCTGGAGCCTAATGCCGGATTACTGGAAGTGTCGGACTAGCACAGAGCCGGATTACCGAGATTGTACTGTACTCTTTTCTGTTAGAGGCCGAGTCGACTCCAGGGACATAGTACGGCCGGAATGAGTAGGTAAACTGAATAATCCAAGGATCACATCGGGAATCGAACCCGCGACCTTCCGGATCGTAGCATGATGCCTTGAACCAATTAGGCTACAGTGCGCACCCGTCTGAAACACGGTAACATCAAAAAACATTCGTCCCCCCCTCCATATAAATGCAAAAACGTGACTGAAGCGATGGAACACTGAAATAACGGGCGATTTTGTTTTGGTTGATGGAAGAAGAAGATCAGGCGGCTAAAGAATATAAAACACAACCGCGTTTGAATATCGCGGCAAAGCGGTTGAGGAACGCTGTAAAAGTGCACTGACGAAGGCCATCATATCACGATTTTCTGTATCAGTCAGTGCTTCATGCATCTGCGCATGTGCAGCCGCGGTTAGAAAGCCTCGGGGGGGAAAGGAACTGAAATGTGCTTGTCGCAGAACAATGAATCACTGGAGCGGGCCTTACAGAAGCTGAAATGAAACGGGACAGAGAAAAATGGTGCGCTCAGCAAAGACAGCGAATATTAAAAAAAGAAAAAATGAAAAAGACAAATTTTAGACCGTGATCCAAGATTTAAGCCTCTTACGGAAAAGTAATTCTTTCGTGAGTCCTTCGAAACGAAATACAGTTACCTCGTTCTACATCAGCACCAACTGACACACTGAACTCCCCCCACTTCATGTTGCCATAGCAACCATAAATGACAGGGTAATAATTAAAGTCGCCTTGCCTTCTCCTACCCCCGAAAAATTAAATATTAAAATATACAAATCTGCATTCACGGGCCAAAATCCTTCTTGTGAATCTGACAGTCGCTTAGCTCCTCAAAAGATTACCTGTCACGGAAGCCGAAGGTTCATTACTATGTCCACAAAGGGTCTGCCAATGACCCAACATTACGAGCCAGAAGAATCCAATCCACACCCTCAAATATTATTTCTTAGATATCCATTTTAATATTATCCATCTATGCTCATATGTCCCATGATATCTCTTCCTGTTTTCTGACAAATTTTGCCCGCTACTGTCAGCTCTCTCATACGTGCTACACTGCCCGCCTATCATAATACTTGATGAACAGTGCAAGTTAAGAAGCTTCCAATTATATAATTTTCTTCATCTGTCTGTTACTTCCTCGCTCTTATGCAAAAATATTCCCTTCAAAGCCTCCCAGACATCACAACCCATGTTCTTCCCTCAATGTCAGAGACCGAGTTCAGCACCCATTCAAAGTAGGTGAGATTATACATCTGTACAGGACCTGCTTCTGAGCCGGGATAGCTCAGTCGATATAGCGACTGGCTACAGGCTGGACAACCGAGAGGTCAGACTTCGAGTCCCGGTAGGGTCAAGAATTTTTTCTTCTAAACGTCGCCCCGACCTGCCCTGGGGCCCACCCAGCCTCCAATCCAATGGGTACCGGGGGAGGGGGTAAAGCAGACGGGGCGTGAAGCTAACCACTCACCCCAAACTAGTGCCGAGGTGAATAAAGTGTGGATCTGTACATCCATTCCCCCATACGCCTTCATGGCGTGGTGCATGGAGAACTTCACAGATCCTACTCAAAACAGAGGGGCTTAGAGGGGTGTAGAGGGCCTAAGAGAAGACGGAAGTTTCTGATCCCGGTCTGCGCTTAAGATTACTAGATTCTGCGATGTGGGGGTCGTGTAATTTCGTAGATATTACCACATTACACGACGTCACATCAACATGAAACTGCAATATTCATAATCACAGCCGTTAAGGACCTCAAGTCTCATTGGGATCTCTATAGGGAGCTATTCTACACTCTTCTCCACTGAAGATGGAGGCAAAAGGCTCCTCAGAAATGTTGCTATCTACCAAACTACACGGCGTCACACCCCATAAGCGTAATCTTCACAGTCATTAACGTGGGAGCCTCAAATCTCACAACCTGCTCTTCACCAGAACATCTGCATCGAAACTGTAGATTGAGCCGCACGTCTAAATTGGTGGAGCTACACCTCCACGTCCCTACGTCTTCATGGCGTGGTGCTTCACGTCTACCTCTCAACTATACGCTCGACACGACATATTCACCTACTATAGCTGTCAGAAGAGCGACGGGATACGGAGTGGACAGCCGGGGTTCCAATCCCGGCAGGGCCAAAATTTCTTTCTTCTCCACAGCTTCCACACCGACTCTGGGCCCACACAGCCTCCTATCCGAAGGGTACCGGGAGCTGTTTCCGAGCGGATAACGCGGCCGATGAGTGAAGCTGACCACTCAACTCCATCTAGCTGCCGAGGTGGTGCTATACCTCCACTCCCCCATACGTATTCGTGGCGCTGTGCTTAAGCACAGGGACAGCTTTGCCTGTATTCTATTTTCAACATATTTCGGTATCCACACCCCGACATACTTACCTACACGCCGCGAAAGGAAATATGTTTACTGTCCCATAAACGGCCCCGTCTGTCCCACACGGAGTTTCTACGAACCGGATGTCAGCATTCCTGGGCCAGCACAGGAATCATATGGGGGTCTCACTGACTGCTGATACCGTCTGTACAGCGACGAATTAACCAGCGTGACGGGAAGGCATTTAAAGGTCAGGAGTCAGTGGTGACGCTGACCGCGCTACCAACACACACCCCGTTGCTAAGATACTGACTTTATGCAGCCAATTATATCACTGGCTCCGTAGTAACTTGGCTGTTTGTTTACAGTCGCAGGCAATGACGTTCAGTGAGTATAACAATTATGCACTACGCTTTAATGAACCATCCCTGCTGTCCTATACTGTGACCAAAACATGTGACCGCTACATCGTCATAGGAATGTTACTAGATCCCATTTTGGGCTGCAATGTGAAGCAAAATGGCCTTACGAGACATCTTACTGAGCATACACAGAGCTTCCCTTCTGTAAGACTGCCTACTTAAAGCATAACGCACCCTGGGAGATGTTCTGGACGGAGTATAGCTTTATATAGAGTACTAGGGTAGTCGGCATAGCGCCTGATTTGGGGCTGCACGACGGAGGGGTCAAGAAACTTTTCCAAATCATCCAGACCGGCTCTGGGGTCATCCAACCTCCTATACAATTGGTACCGGGGGCTCTTTCTCCGGGTGTAAAGCGGCTGGGGCATGAAGCAGACCACTCACCTCCAAAAAGTGCCGAGGTTAAGAAAATGTGGATCCATACATCCACTCCCCTTTGCGCCTTCATGGCGTAGTGCTTAATTCGTTGAGCAGAGGGACAACTTTATCTTTTAAGAGTTGTATGCGGGTCTGCAACGGAAACTTGTAAACTCGGCCTGTTTATTTGCGTCATGTCTGACAGTCGGCATGTAACCGCTTTATAACCACTGAATTGTATTTCATTAAATCTGATACTGGAGAATTACGCTAAAGTTTGTTGACACGTGCCAATTTTGGTTAAAATCGGACAACAATAACCGACTTCGTATTCATGGGTCCCGGATTCAGATTTCTGCCGTAAGACAGACTATTATTACTGCGGTTTTCCGGGTTTTCCTCTGACCGGACAACTGATGCACGGTACCTTAAATACAATTACGGTCGTTTTCCTCAGCAGCGTTTCGTATTCATTACGCACTTATCATGCAGTCACTCCAAGCTCATGGCCCAAGTGACATCGTCGTCAACCTAACTACTGACTTCTTGAAAAGCCACCAGCTGCGCGGCTACTCAAGGGCTCCCCAGCTCCTTATTGTGTTTCCAAGAGCCCTCCACTGGTCGCTATCCTCAGCCAGATCAATCCAGTCAATACCACTCCATCCTACCTCTACCTCTCTAACAAACAAACAAACTCCGCAAGCGAACTATACCGACCGAGCGACCGCCGCTTGTCGGCGAAGTTAGTGCCAACTTTAGCGGATAGACGGTGTCACGTGGACAACGCAACGGATCCCCACGGCCGTTAATCTCGGTTTTCTAGACCGCTATTTCCTTGAAAGGGCCCCTCAATTATCCTCATGAGGCTAAGTGGGCCCCGTTTCAGATCCACTACTTCTCAGAAAATCTGGTAGCGCCGGGAATCGAATCCGGGACTTCTGGATCTGTAGCCAGGAACTCTGATCACTAGACCACAGAGGCGGTCCCTATCTAACATCCAGTTTAATATTATCCAACCACCTACGTCTTGGTCTTCCTAGTGGTCTCTTTCCTACCAATATCCTATATGCATTCCTCTACCCCCCCCATTCGTGCAACTTTCCCTGCCCATCTCATCTTCCTTGATTTGATTAAGTACAAATAAATAAAAACGGTTATGTTTATTAGGTCTAATGACAACCAGTAACTCACAGATGGGAGTACAGTGTCGTCTCGAAACGTCGTGAATGTCAAATACAGATGTGGGGCTTGGGGCTATCAGAGCTGCGAATATGTCATATCGAATGTGACGTCATGCATTCTGATAGAAATTACTAACATTTTGGAACTATGTGCCGCTTCCAAATTCAGAGAAAAAAATATTCTGCCCTGAAGATGGTGGCAGGGGGTTCCTTTATAACACCGGTAACGTAAGGCCTAACTAAGGGGGCGCTACACACCAGAAAGAGCAGCTTTCCATCACAACTGTCTACTAGCGACATGGACCTTTACGAAAAATCGAAACAGAACTTGTACTGCGTGTGCATTGTGTCCAAAATCTCGTCATCTCCTTTAAGTTACAAATCGGGAAATTGTACTATATCCATGGGGTTCGCCGGCGTGTTTCGAAAAGGGTGAAGCCCCTACTCAACCGATGGGGCAGCCAGAAAATTATGATTTTACTGATCGACACAGAGTACACATGACAGAGGAATAAGTTATTTTAAATATTTTTCATTCTATTTATTGTCATTTATCACACACTGACAATTACAAAACATTTAGGTTGACTGTTTGGAGCCGGGACAGCTCAGTCGGTATAGCTACGGGCGGGACGCCCGAGATGTCGGAGTTCGAGTAGCGGTAGGGCAACAATTTTCTCTTCTTCAGGTCGTTCAGACCGGCTCTGGGGTCCACCCAACCTCCTATCCAAAGGGTACTGGGGGCTCTTTCCCCGGGGGTTAAGCGGCCTGGACGTGGAGCTAACCACTCACCTCTAACTTGGTGCAGAGGTCAAGAAAACGCAGATCTCTACATCCACTCCCCCATACGCCTTCATGGTGTAGTACTTGATTGGCTAAGCACAGGGACAATTTACCTTACCTTTACCTGAGGTTGTCTGTTTACCCTACATGTTTCGACATATAAAATGTCATCTTCATGGGTGCGTGTTTTTATGTTATAAACTAAACATTAGCTCAAGGTTTGTAACATAAAGGTAAACTCTGTAAGAGAAACATATAACCCTGAAGATGACAATGTATATGTCGAAACATGTAGACGATCAGCCTAAATGTGTTGTGACTGACTGACTGACTGTATATGATAAATAATAATAAATAACTTATGGATTACACTGACACGCAGCTCAAACTTAAAAACGCTTCGTTCTTATGACGGGCATTGTCCTCAGCACTTGCAACCTACTCGTGCAGCAAATAAATAGAATTACGATTGATTTCCAACAGACGCAGCCATGTCTGTGGTAATAAAATGGAACCGTTACATATTTCGGCCAATGGCGACCATCATCGGAGGGCACCAACACTTCAAAGGAAATGTTTCACATGTATTTTGCGCATGTATTTTCTTGTAAGTGTTAAAACACTAACTTCACAGAGCTAAGCCTTTCCTAACAATTCGATAGTTGAGCAGCTACTCAAGAATTTCCCAACATTTCACGGGGTCCGAAGGTTCATTACCGTATTCACAACAGGCCTCCACTGGTCTCGATCCTGAGCCACAACAATCCAGTCCATACCACCCCATCCTACCTCTCTAAGATCCATTTTAATATTATTCACCCATCTACGTCTAGTCTTCTTAGTGATCTCTTTCCTTATAGCTTTCCCCACGAAAATCCTATCTGCACCATTCTCCCCCCATTCGTGCTACTGGCAACACTAGCATTTAAACATGTTTTGTTACAAATAATACAATTTTTAGATTGATTGGAATCTTGCTGTGAGTCACAGCGATGGTCGATGCTGTACTTCATGGAATTCAATCATAACTTTACTTATACTTTTCATTTTATTTGCAAATATTTGGTACATTTTCTTCTTTGTTCAATTCTGATAATCCCCCCCCCCTCCGGCTGTGACTACATATTACCAAAATTTTGGTGATCCTACCTTTGCCTGGAAGGTGATTCCATGCTGGAAGGCCTCCTCTGAGTGCAGTGGTATCCGTGTATCATAATCATCGTTTTGAACAAGATTGTACTGCTTCTTGGACGGCATAGCAACAACACAAAGATGTAGTGCACACTGTAGTTCAAACTGGAATGACACACATCACTCAGTTCCAGTCAAACGCCGCTATGATTCACTTCTAATGTTCTCCGTTTCCTTATAATTCCAACTTGTATCACACTTATTACGCCAGCACACGTGGTATGATTCCATTCAACAACTATGTACACGAAAATGACGACGCTACAACGATCTACGGGGTAAACCAACACAAAACGCGGGCCTATTATACCTGAGTTCATAGAACCTCATGGGGGAATGTCAATTACTCTGTTAACACTCGCTCCAATGCGAAGATGCTGTGGCAACACAGCCGGCCGGTGTATATATCTCTCCTCTTCTTGTCATTGGAACTCGACACAGAAATAGCACAGACTCAAGAACTTTAGCATGCTTGCCTTTACAACTAGCATTTAATTTACTGCTCTATAACAAAATGTAACATACAAAAATGAATGGAGAGGAATCGATAAAACAATGACGGAGGTACAAATAACATTTTATAGAATAAATGGCTTCCCTTCGTTGCAGCTCTGATTGAAAATCTGAAAAGATAAAGAGATTCCACTCCTCTGTTTCATATGGCTTGAATCGTATCTGATATGTGTTGATTCCACTACTTACGTATTTCACACACTAACTTGGCACATTACACTAATGGCACGTTGATTATTTTACGCAATAACGTAAAATATAAATAGAGATTTATAAATGCTGAGGACAGAACCCAGTCCCTCCAAGCCACAATGCCAGCTACCACAATTTACGCGGTATAGTATGGTTTCACTCGTGCATTGCAAGATGCTGGAAATCTCGTTGTCTCAGCGACCCCTCGAACACAACCGCCTGCCCTTCAGTTAAGCTCACCGGCCGTCCACACGAACTTACCGGTCTGACGGGGCCCTCCCGCGTCCTGCAAACATGCAGCTCCCGCCATGACCGGCCATGACTACAACGTAACGGTCACGTGCAGCTAGCAGAGCCATCTACTATACAAACGACGAACTGTAACCAGTCGGCAACGAAGGCAACTTTGTCACCGACATACAGAATTTCCCGGCAATTCCTGGCGATAATTTTAAGCTCCCCGGGTACATCTAGGCCAATTTTTTTTTTAATTTGTTAAATTATCCTGTGTCCTACTTAGGATTGAACAAAAACACACTTTTAAAACTAGGTAAAGTTTTTTGTATCAGTAGTTGGTAATTTCATTTTTTTTTACTCTAAATTCTGTTTTCCAGAAATCAGAGGGGTGGGAGAACTGCCTCTCTTTCTGCCCCTGCAAATGTATATTAAATATATTTGAAAAGACACATCTTAAGGCAATAGGTCAGAGTCAGGAGGTGACTTGATTGGACTATGACACTTAGCAGTGTTCAAAATTTGTTTCTGCTTCCATATTCAATTAGTAAGATGGATCTCAAGGAAGTTGAAGATGCGAGGTGGATGGAACTGGCTCAGGATCATGTCCAATAACAGACGCTAGTAAACATAACACAACACCTCTCAAAGACAGGTGAGAAATGATACAAAATTTTAGTCACAGAATCTGAATGGAACAGATGACATAGGACACAAATGCATAACTGGGAAAATAATCTTAAGAACTGAGTTCAACTCAACCAGGATAAGTCTCGGTACTAGGATCTAGTGTACATGGTAACAAACCTTCGGCTTCCACAGAAAGCAGGATCCCCAGAAGGCCTGTGTTCTACAGAGTAAGCTGATATACCACAGTCAAAGAGTTACTTTATGCCTGGCAGTTTCATTTCATCTTGGAGCCTAGCCCCTTGGAGCTCAAGACCAGAGATATTTTTTTCAACTGAACCCTCAAGTTGATAGTCCTTATCTAAAATTATGAATATGCTTGCCCTTCTCAAGTATATATATATATGATTTAGCATCAAATGAAGTATTGGTGGCAGAACAGTAATGACCAATTATAAAATATTATCTGAGCATTTCATCAAAAAATGATGATGGTCAACGGTATCTTGCACAATCTCAAATTGAGTTCCATTCAGATACAAAATAAAACACTGCTCACACTAACTTGCTCATTTTACTGAATGGATGGATGGACAGATGGATGGGCAGATATACAAGTTAACGCAGAAATAGGATATAACCTAAAGGCCAGTATTTTACTTCAAGTTTTGGTCCAACTGATACATTCTTCAGTTTGTAAATCAAGAAAAATTCATAAAAAAAATTAGAACAGTAAACATTTCATGTTAATATTTCTGTTTCACAATAAGAGCCTCAAATGTTTCTATTCTGTGCTTCAGTGAGCATCATTAAGCTCCATACATTCCAGCAACTTCCTAGAGAAAACTTGCAGTGGCTCTCCATTGCCAAGAACTCCAATAGAGGCAGTAATGTCTCTTATATACGAGTATAAAGATATTTCATCAACGCCATTCATACATTTCTTTTCTAGTACAGATCTGTTCATAACCTCCAGTAAAAATTCTATTAGAATATTGAACATAACAATTGAACATGAATCTTTTATACGGGGAGGAAGTTGCCCCAGAACATGCAATATCTTAATAAATATCTTCACTTGGTCTCCTGTTGGCAAGCTCTTCAAGTGTGAAATTTCTTCATCCTGCAAAATAAAATGTAAATACATAATGATACGGGAATTTGATGGGCAACTTCATATAAGACAACTTCTCAGATCAATTCCATAACAGAAAGATATTATTAACCCTTTCTTATGGGCCGCGCTATAGCTCAAGCGGTTAGTCGCTGGCTTCCCACTGTGGCAACCCGCGGCTGGTAAAGTGAGATTTGTGGTGGACAAAGTTGCGCTGGGGCGGGTTTCCTCCGAGTACTTCAGTTTCCCCTGCCAATCTTCATTCCACCAAATTTACCATCATCATACTCACCCGGGGCAGGCTACAATAGGCCAATCAATGGCCACCGTGCCAAGTGGACCAAGTTGGAATCCACCCCCCACTAAGCGAATTAAAAAAAAAAAAACTTTTTATCCACTGTCAGAAACCGTCCACTGCCAACTTCATGATTTTAGTGCCACATTGTTAGCACATGTGGAATGTTACATCTTTGTTCATTATATTCTTTGATATAACTTCATGTAGTTTATATATGGCAGAGAGAGATGTCAGGACCCTTGTATCTATCTATACCAAAGCATCCCCCCCCCACACACACACACACACACACAAAACAAATTTAACAGATGGTAAAAATGAGCTTCTAAATAAAAAGGAAGGGATAAACCCACACCAACTGTGAAAGTTACGGTCTTTTGGTATGTGATGATCCTTCCAAACTAAAGTCATGAAGATGGAAGCAGCACACTCTTCTGAAGTACTGGTACCTTTCTACCAAACTGCATGGCATCACATCCTCACACTGTAATCTTCATATTCTTTCCCATGAGAACCTCACATCTTGCAAATCATGTCAACATCCATTTTATCACTTCTAAGTAATTTATACATAATGATGGAAGGAACATTACTGCCCTCTGTCATATGACTCCTTGTAGTCTGGTAAAGTGTTACCAATGTTTCTGAGGAACCTGACATGTCCAGCTTCAGGGTAGAAGATGTTGGTAACAGTCTACCAGACTACATGGCATCATATCACAGATATCTTCATAGTAACAACCATAGGAACTTCAAAGTAAACAAAGATGGAGCATTTAATCAGAGAATATTTTATGAAATAAATTAAGAAAATTAAGAAAAAAGTAAAGCTATCCCTGTAATGAGCTGTAGAGGCCCATAGGGTTGTGAGACATCGAGGCTGCCATACCTTCTAGACAACTGGCTCACAGATGGTGGTGAGGTTGTCAACCTTACATGCCAGCTGGCCAGCCTTTAGCCCCAGGAAGGTTCCCAGTACTCATTTCTGTTAGAGGCTGAGTTGACCCCACAGCCATTCTGTGGCTGGAAGGATTAGGTCAATAGGTGTGTTAGTAAATCTGGCTTCTTACTTCTTTCAGAAGTTACTAAGGCAAGGGTAACCCCCTTCCATATTAATTGGTACAAACCTTCAAAATCAATCCTAAGTTCCTGATACAGTAATCCAGACAAGAGAGGACACACTCATTTTCTTGGATACCTTTCCTTTTAATAAGACTGAGGAGCAATAAAACTGAATCAGCAAATATATGGATCTGTGGAGCACTGTCCTCCGTGCCCATGCACATCTTTTGCATCCCCTTGGCCAACATTTTCCATTCCATGGCAGTACATAATGGCAACAGCTGGAAACAAATATTAAAGATCAATTAACAAAATACAGTCTATAAGGACATTGTTCTTATTATTATTCTTCTCCCTCCTCTTCCTTCACTTCATGGCTGATCCCACTCCACATACCCATGGTCTTTCTCAGTCTCCCTATTCCTCTGGCTTGCAATATACAGTATAAAAAGGTAAAGCTGTCCATCTGCTTAATTAAACAAAAAATATACAGCTGCTCAGGATACGAGAGTTGGGTGCTGAAGACCAAACAACAGCGAAATCCATCTGATAACTGCATCAAGTTCCAACAGAATCTATTATTTCGTATTTGGTTCTCCAGCATGCATACTGCTACTTTTCTGAAGATACTACTACGTACGTAGTTTTATTTAGGGACGGCGTCTCCATACACTACCAAAATTTAGTCATAATCATTATGGCCGCTCTTGTGAAAATCGCCACTTTGTATTTTGATGCCCATCTGAATGGCCTCTATTTCTAGAGGAGGAATGTTCACATTTGATGGGAACTGACCTATGATGGAAAAACTTTTAAATATTAAAAGCAAATAAAATACATTCAAACAGTCAGGTACTAGTGATAGTACATCCCCAGAGACACACACCAAAAGCTACTTTTCATATTCAGAAGGGCTCAACACATGTAAATACATCTGAATCTTAGACTGATCCTTTGGGAGTAAACTTTATATACAGATAAGAGAAAACATCTTTAAAAACTGCACACACCTTTGAAAATGGAAAGAGAATACAGTGTTCTTTATTTTCCACAGCCTCAAATAACTCCAGTGCCTTTCTGTTACTGTCATCACTGAAGTCATCATTCTGCATCACCTCAAGAGGGAAGATGATCAAATTACATGGTGATGATGCCCATTCTCTTCCAAATTTAGTCCACAGCTTGCTGAAGTAACGTTTGTTAAGCGGAGACACAAATTTATCAAGCTTAGTCTGAAGCCATCTCACCTCCCTATCTGTAACAAACAAAGTGTTCTTCTACCCTGAAGATGTGGGAGGCAGGTTCCTGGAAAACACTACACCCACCTACAAGGTTCAATGCCATCGCATCCCGAATGACAGAAACCAGTTCAATATACAAGGAGCTCCTAGTCTCTCAAAGCTTTAATTCATTTTCATGCCATGACTACTTATGTCAACAGAATGAAAACAAAAACAAAGGAACAGCAATGCACTGAGGCTCCCACTGCAGTGACCATGAGGGCTACTACTACTTCACACATGAAACGATGTGTAACCCAGTACACAATCAGCGGAACATGCTGTCTCCATCTCCAGGCAAAGAGTAAACCAAGCAAGTAACCAGCAAGAAGCAGGTGGTGAGGACATGTCATAGCTCAGGGACTTAGTTGATGGCATCCCACCATGGTAACCCGGGTTCAGTCCCACGTCTGGGCACATGTGATTGGTGGTGGACAAAGCGGCACTGGGGCAGATTTCCCCTGGGTACTTTAATCTCCCTTGCCAATTCCCATTCCACCAATTGTTCCCCATTCATTAATCATCACTTCATCAATGCCGATCACAGCGGCCCTGCAGTCTAAGGCACGAACTGTCTTCCCCCGCTAGAACACTTGGATCATGGGTTCAAATCCCACTTGAGGCAAGGACGTCTGTGTGCATTTGTTCTGTATATGTAGCAGCCTTGCAATGCACTGAACCCCCCTCTTTCCAAGGAGTCTTACCAAGTGTGTATAGATTAAGAAACTGAAAAAGAGGCCAAGGACCACAAGGGCTGTAGACCCATGGACAGATATAGTCTCAATATTGACAGTGTCATTTAATAACTAACTTTAGATAAAACAGAAGCAAGCCATCAACTGGGTGAAGGAGTTCAGAGCCTTCATGCTGTCACCACACCATCTTCATCATTCTTCCTTCCACCAGCTCTCCTTCTGCTGCCACTTCCTCCCTTTATTCCCCTCTGCTTTCTTACAGCCCACTCATGACACTTCCCTCCTACCTTCTCCCACCTCCATACTTCGCAACTACTGACCCTCTTCATGCCAGTTCTTGAGTAACTGCACCACTGGCGGCTTCGCAAGAAGGGCTCAGTTCCATGAGTGAGTGAGTTTTGGGCCAGCTTTAGTTACTCTCCCCTTTGATCCTAATGGGTAACTCTGAGCTCCTTTACAGGTCTACAGCTGCACCAGGTTTTCTACACAGCTCACCTTCCTCGCCAGGTATTTGCCTGGTTTACTTTGCAGTCCTGTTAATGGAGTCATCAAGTTACTCCAAAATATCAGTGAACTTCTACTAGACTACAAGGTGTCACAGTGCTCTCCAAAATGAGCACACCCATAGTTTTGATGCCACAACAAATTATTAAGCTCTAAATATAATTTCATACAAACTATGCAGGTACACTGAAATTCCTATTTATTGAACCCGTGTGAGAGGGAATGGCTTTTCTTATACTAAATGGAGGAGTACAATAAATGTGGGTCATGCAGAGATACACTGAGAACGTATTCATCTTCTTAAATGATTTACTGTTTCTACACAAATAAATACAAGTGGATAATCAACAATATTAAATTAATTTAAAAAATAATTAATAACAGGAAATAAACACTGCAAGATCAAAATAAAAAATCAAAGCCACTATGATGACACAAGTGCCATGGTTTTGGCATGCGTTCAATACGTGATGTCACTTGCCAAAGATTACAATTGTGCTGTAACAATTTCTGACAGTGGGAAAACATGAATATAAATTCTTGTTTCGATCACAGTAACATTATATCGACGTATAATTTGTGGAAGAACAAAACTGTCTTACACAAAATGGGGGTTATTTACTAATTAAAAATTTACCAAACATGAAAATAATACTTGTTCATAATGGGATTCAGCTGGGACCAGACAAAGTATTCACCGCATAAGGAATTTCACTAAATGCAGTATATGAAATCATAATTTTGCTGTACACAGTTACATGATGATGTACCTTCAGTGGCTTTTGTACCCAGGAAGGTCTTCATTACATTCCTGACAATGGCGCACACTTCCTCACACACCGACACAGCTCCGCCTGAGAATGTCAGTATGTTCCACCTGCTGACTTCAAGAACTTGGGCCAAGACAACCAGCAGAGGACACTCTGCTACCCCACTGCAGCTTGTTACTGTCCCGTCTGTGAATGACTACAAGATACCAATGACCATTTAATTTGTCTGTATTTGTCAGAAGATGCATTGCTCTTTGGAATACACAGCCATCTGTCAATATATACAGAGTGTCCTGATGAAGGGTATTCAAAATAAAATTGTATATCTAGAAAACTTAATGTCATACATGTATCCCATTCATGTCATCACAAAGGAAAACCCTGAAATTTTTTGTCATGCCTGGCTTATGCGTGTGCACCAGCTGGAGACCTTCGGCAGCCTCAGTAAAGATGTTGATACCATAAGAATAGGTTCAATGCATGTTATGGTTAGCAGAGTTGCAATGTCTTACAGCTGTCCAGCATCAATCTAGACGGCAATATGGACTGAGGACTACAGGTAGTCTGTTGCATGTAAAATCTTCTGGAAAGGCATAGACCTCTGAAGAAAATATCAATCGCATTAGAGAGCCATTCCAGCAAAGTCCGCGCATATCAATTTGTGCTGCTAGCTTGCAGTTATGTACAAATTCCACATTCAACAGTGCACGGTGTGCTACACAACAGGCTCCACCTAAGAGCATACAATCCCACCTCGTGACTCAAGGTGCACGGGTTCAAACCTGGCGGAGGTCATGGAATTTTTAAGGGCGGAAAAATTCAGGGAACAAGTCCTCTGGGAGGGACTTTAAGCCGTGGGTCCCGTGTCGTGGCTTTACGGCATGTAAAAGAACCTCATGTCTCAAGGGGACCTCTGAGCCAAATTCAGGACATTTCCCACCCAACAGTAGTCTCTAACGCCTCAGGTAAATCGGGGAAGCATCGAGATACTGCTGAGCCAGTAGAGGCCGAATTCGCTGGCTGAGTTGGGACTGATGGCACGCACCAGTACCGGTAGGGTAAAGAGACCGGTAGAATATCACAGGGGACACACAATGGACCAATATTTGGTCTAAGTGCATGGGGAAACCCACCCTCTCCAATAACAACAACAACAACAACAACAAGAGCATACAAGATTCAAATGATTCATGCACTGAAACCAAGTGACCAAGTAGCACGCACAAAGTTTGCTGCAGACATGTTAGGAAGAATTGATTTCCTACACCAAGCATGCTTCTCGGACAAGGTGACTTTCCATGTCAATGGAACTGTCAACAGGTACAACTGCAGGTTTGGGGCAGTCAAAATCCACATGTCACATGTGAGTTGGAGTGAGGCAGCCCCAAAGTGAATGTGTGGGTCTGCTTAATGCATGATAAGTTGACTGGACCCATTTTCTTTTTGGAAAAAAGACTGTGACTGGACGTTTGGACATGCTGGAGCTGTATGCACTGCCCCAGTTACAACCTCAAACTATCCTCAAACAAGATGGGGCGCCACCACATTTCTGTCACCATGTTAGGCTCACCTGGACAGAGAGACCGCTGGGAGATGGATTGGCAGAGATGGACCAATCACTAGGCCTCCTAGGTCACCAGACTTTTCTTGTGGGGTTATGTGAAGAACACTGTCTTATGGGTTAAGATCAACAACCTTTAATACCTGAAAGCCCACATAAGGGACGCCATGGTTATGGTAACACCAAACATGCTTCAAGCATGGATATTTGTTGTGCCATCAAGGGAGAAAGTTATATACTCGGAAAAATAACTTTGATAGTTTTCCTTTCTAATGATGTAACCCATAAATGTGTATAATAAATGCTTTCTGAGATATAATTATTTTATTTTGAATACCTTTCATCTGGACACCCTGTATATGTTTCTTATTTGTAGCTGAGTTCCTTTCTCAATACCCACATTTTGTTCATTCTTCTCATTCCTTCTTGACGTCTCCCTATCCTTGTTCTGTCTACTGTCCTTAAGCATACAGATTTGAAATCATTTCATACATACATAAAACTGCTCAGAAAATTAGCCTGTGCCATGTTTACTCACATGTAATGTTTCCAGCCATAGCAACAGCTGTGACCAGTTCCTTACACTGAGACTCTCATGTAATGCAGGCAACAAACATCTCCTAAGAAACACTGAACCGTCAACAATATCATGGTTTATGAGAGTGACAGCCTGAAACAATTGAACACAACAAACATTAGAAAACTGTTCGGGCTGTAGTCACTGGGCTTGTGATATTGAAATATTTTGGTGGCTACTGATGTTTCAGAGTGACATGGTGTCTCCTTTCTCAGGGTAAAAGCGACATGCAAGCTGGAACCAAGGTGATTGCTTAGAGCCGAGGACATGAAGGCCAGTGGCAGCCAACTGTCAGGAAAACAGCTCTACTCAAGACTTTCCTTGCAACCTGACCACAATCTCACTCCACTCACTTGAACCCTGACGATAAAGACATCAATATACAGGACTATAATGTCACAGCCCAAAGGACCACAATCTGAACAAACACCTGCTGCCTCAATTTTCAGGAAGAGAAGAGCAAACGGTGTGGGAAACCCAGGAATCAGGCTGACCTTGTCCCTTCCTCGTTGCGCTATATCCACACACCCACCTTCCTGCATGGCATACTCCTCTGCCCTGAACATGCGAGCAGCTAGTTATTTTAAAACAGTAAGTACTTTTCTACTCTAATTATATGTCACATGCCAGATGATAGTGAGAGTGTCAGCACTAAAAACATATGACACCTACAAGGTTTACGAAATTTGATTTCTCCAGATCACTCAAATCATTCTTCATAACGCTACTTAGCAGAGACATCAGAAGAGACATCTTCTCATTTCCGGATGCCACAGACATCTCGTCTAGTTCACAGACACTCAGCACTGGATTCAAGCATTCCAGAACTTCAACCATCAGTGGAACCTGCTTAGAGTTTGTCAGTCCTTCATGCAATATCTTCATGACCACTCCAGCTGGACTCTGCATACAGAGCAACAGAAACTCTGAAAAGAACTGAAATACAAACAATAACATTAATTGCATTGCCGGGAAAGGACTAGTCTGTGTGTGCGCAACAGTGAATTATAAAGTTTGGAAACAGCGATAGCCCTGTATTAAATGTGATTAAGATGGATTGTAACCACAGTGGTAATAAATCTAATCATCCGAACTAGTACCAGTCATTCTTGTCACATGTACCGACCTACAAGTGCCAATATGAAGAACTGAATACAGCGGAACCTCCTTTTAATGTCCCTTGATTTCAGATTTCCCCTCATTCAATGTTCAATTTTGAAGATCCCAAGTCAACAATCTCACTGTTGAATTACTCATATTTAGTGTTTGAATAGGCCACGCCATAGCTCAAGCCGTTAGTTGCTGGCTTCCCACTGCGGCAGCCCAAGTTCAAACCTAGGTCTGGTCAAGTGGGATATGTGGTGGACAAAGTGGCGCTGGGGCAGGTTTTCTCCTAGTACTTCAGTTTCCCCTGCCAATCTTCATTCCACCAAATTCTCCATCATCATAATCACCCGGGGCAGGTACAATAGGCCAATGAGTGGCCGCTGTACCAAGTGGACCCAGTTGGACTCCACCCCCCACTATGTGAATAGTGTTCAAATACACCGATAAAATAAAACAAGTAAAGCTACCCCTGTAACAGGCCATGAAGGCCCATAGAGTTGTGAGACGTTGAGGGTCTCACATTATCTAGACAATCGGCTCAAAGATGGCGGTAAGGTTGTCAGCCTTACGCACCAGCCACGCTTCACTCTCCAGGAAAGTGATTTAATTAATTCCTGGTACTCATTTCTGTTAGAGGCTGAGTTGACCCCAGGGATAGTGCAGCTGGAAGGATTAGGTCAATTAAAAAAAATTCAATGACCTCATCGGGACTTGAACCAGCGACCTCTCGAATACACTGATACCAAAAAGATACCTTAAATGGGGGTTTCACCAGAAATTGTATGGGAAAGTATTTATATCAAATGTTTGATTCACCTTCTCCTTCTTCCCTGTCATTGTCACAGCTTTATTGAAGGCCTCCGTAGCCACTAGATGGAAATCATCCATCAAGAAGCTCACACCATTGCCAAATGTCACAAAAAACCACTGGACAGTATCAACCTGCTGTTCCAGAGATAAATGCTTCAAGCAGTCCAATCCGACATGCTTTATTTTACTGCACTGTTGATCGGCAGGTATTGAGCCAAGCGTGGCAACAATCTTTTCAAGAATCACTTTCACATCTTCACATTCTGCTAAGTGCAAATTATTTTTAAGACACTCCATACACCTCTCGTCAGACACAATAAACTCATTCAATCCAAGCAAAGCTTTAAACCATTTCCTCTGGGATTTTGAGGTGTCCGAAATATTCTTGATAATCAATTCTAAGTCTGCTTCTCTTATCTCATCAACTTCATCTCTGGGTTTCACCGCCATGGTTGACAGCATGGCGATCAGTTCACCTGATAATGGGAATTCAGCGTCACCATTCCGGACTTCCTTCAGTGCTTCAGAACACAAATACATGGCTTCACTTATTTCATTTTGTAAAGTTCGATCATTGTTTGCATCATCAGCATCACATTCTGCCCAAAATAACCATATATCTACTGTAATTGCACAAAAATTATTTTTGCAGGCTGACATAAGTTCATCAATATAATTTTTTGAAGTTACTTCCTTATTTTCAACTGCATCACAAAATTCTGGCAGAGACATATCATAAACTCCTGCTACATCCAACTCTTGGTCTAGTGGATTCAAATACAGTTTCAAGCAGCTTAACATCAATGATAAGATGCACCTCATTGCAAAACCGGCTAGGCGATACAGTTCCTGGGGACTAACATTACCCACCTCCTTTAAATTAGGATTTACAAAATACTGCAGTAAACTTTTCAAATAGCCATATAAATTCAACTTTGTACCGTTCATATCTGTACGGTGAAAGCGTTCAAGTCTTATATATTTACAGTAAACTGCTTTAGAAAGATCTTCAACAATCGGCAGAGCACGCAAAGGGCCCACAGAACCTATTTTGTCCAGAATCATATCAAGCAACTCTGCACCGAGTGCCAGGGGACAATAAATAATGCTTTCATATGTATATTTATGCAATGATAAATGCCATATCAATTCAACCATTAAGTCTTTGCTTAAGCTGGGAGCACAACTGACGATATGGCCACAGTTTGTATCATCAATCAGTTTTTCCTGAACACTGAGATCAGTGTTCAGCACAAGGAACATATGAATCCGCCTTAAACTCTGATCCTGCTTGGCATCCAACTTTGTTCCAGCCTCTATCCCCTTGCCAGCGATAATCTTGCGAAGCGCATCAACAACAGCGTTGATTCTGGAGTCATCACCTATAAAACAGATCATCAGTATATTATCAACTATTTTAACCACCCAGGACACTGATAAGAAATAAATAATGAGGAGCTTCATGACTTGTATTCTCCACCAAATATTATCAGGAGGACCATTTCAAGGGGAATCATGCAGGCACTGCATGCAGCATGCATGAGAGAAAAGAAAAAAGGATTGAAAATTTCAGTCAGAAAATCTGAAGACTGGAGACCACTTGGGAGGCCTCGATGTATGTATGAGCACAGAATTAATCTTAAGAAAGAGGAAAAAAAGGATATGGATTGGATTCACCCAGCTCAGCAAAGCATATGGTGGAAGGCTCTCACAAACATGGTTAATGAGCAGTAGTATCTTGCGGAATGGGATGCTGTGTAGTACAGTAGAAATCACTCATCACAGTTAACGATGTGAGAACCTTGAACTCAATGGTAATGAGCATTCACATCCCATACAAGGGGAGGAATTTCTTGACCAGTTTGGACACTATTAATTTTTGTTATGCTAGTGGCGTGGGAGTAAAACCCTTGTAAGACACAATAGATCACTGTGGTTGCAGTGCAAGGGTCAAGATGGCCCACCCCTTACATATTCATTCAAGTCCCTTGTATTGTGGCCACTTCTGGCCTATTGTACCAGCCGCAGATGACAGGTGAGGGTGATTGTGGAGCAATTGGTGCAATGAAGATTGGCAGGGGAGACCGAAGTACTCAGAGAAAACCTGCCCCAGCGCCACTTTGTCCACCACAAATCCCACTTGACCAGAGCCGGGATCGAACCCTGGCCGCCGCAGTGGGAAGCCAGTGACTAACTGATGGTGCAGCCCTTGGACACTATTAACTTCTCAAAAAAGTCTGCATGGAATCTGTTACCTTTTTAAATATCGTTTTTTAATCATAACTATAGAAAGCTTTGGTACCATCATTTAAATCTTCCACCACAGTGTACTGTAGTACTTTCACATTGTTTGGGTATTATGACATAAAGATATTATGAACAAGGAACGATGATGAAAAGCAGAAGACTGTATATAAATAAGAAAAAAAACAGTTTACAAAAACAAATTATTTTCTGTATTTGAGATCCAACTCCTTGTAGCAGTCCTTGAGAAGTTGAGAGTTGAATGTGACTGATCTGAGCTGTGACCATTATGTATTATTTCATATACATGCGTCTACTATACAAATACAAATTAATTCATGGATTATTTACCATTTTTTGATGACAAGAACCGGAGGTCTCCTACTGTCTTTTGTACACTAATAAGAGAACCTTGAACTACAGCAAATTCTTCACTGAATTCCATACTTCCTATACAGATGTATTCAATTCACGTTCTTTTTCATTCCTCATAGCATTCATCCCAAACACTGACGCTGTCATACCCGGTCATACCACCAATCTACAAGGTTATTTACGGATGTTATCTCCAAACGAGTCCTTCCGACTCTTTCCAGGCTTCAGACCCTTCACACCTTCCGCCACTTCAGACTACGTTAAACCACCATCCCAATAACAACACGTGTAATTTTTCAAAGTTGAATTTCCCTATTTATCACGTGCTCGAGGTGCAAAGGAATACATTACATTACACAGAGCTGAAATTACAATCTATGTTTGCCATCCGTGGTTACAAATAATATCACCATCAAAATGATTGAATGCAACATAAAACAAAATTTATTTATACAAATAGCTGCTGTTATAGACTCAATTAAAACGTGTTCCTAGCTGAATCCTGTGGCGAACGATGTTGAATCATAATGTTCTAATAATAAACATCTGATAAGAATAAACGACTCTTTAAACTGGATTGAATTAGACAAGTTGGCAAAATTATCATCAGGCACTGTATTCAGTACGGTTTTCTATGTAGTCACGGATCGTCATAGTGGTCATAGTCATAGTAAACCGTGGCAACATACTCCCCCATATACAATATTAGACTGAATTACGTCATCAGGCAGGAACATGTCTCCTTGTGTAAGATGGCCTTTGTCGATGAAAGAATTGTAGGGTTATGTTGACTACGGAATTAAAATAGTAAAAAATTTTAAATCAATTTGTTAATGACATTTAAGTTTCATGTTACAGTTTACCTATTCAAATAAAAAGAATGTTCGAGAACCGATATATACACTTCCACGCATGAATTTAGCACACACGCCAATGCGCGCTGCCATTCTAAAAATTTCTGTATAGCCACGTAGTTAAAATTAATATACGAGTTAATTTTAATACAAATTACACGGATCGTGTGTACGAAAATAAAACTGAATTATAATGTATATTCCTTTTAAATTACTTCAAAGTGTTTGTTAAGATAAGAATTAATTTGCATAAAGTGGCCAGTAACACAGATATGCACTCCGATTACATTGCGAGGTTTCACAATTTTCTTTGTGCTACCTGCTTTGAAGCATTACAGTCGTGCTTGCACTGTGAATATACAGTAATTTAGTTACCTATAACAATGAATATAATAACATGCATTGCTCCTGTCAATATTGCGGTAATCAAGTACTGTAAGTAAATTTCATTCTTAATTCCAAATTTCTTAACAGCAATTTAAAGCTGAATCGGTGGAATTATTAACTTTGATAGACAAGTGTGACTAGGCAGCATATTTGTCAGCAATCTTTGGAACTGAACCATAAAAAGGTGCTTGTATTGATGATGGACATGTGTTTGCCTTGTCAACACCAAACCGAAGGCAGAAATTTACCAGACCTAACAACTATGATTTACTTTAGTTAACCCCCTTAAAAATACAGATTTCTTGAGCTTTATTTGCTAAACTTAACCAAAGTCTAACCTAACTTAAAGAGAGGCTCCTTAACTTTGACAACAGCTGCCAAATGTAGGCTGTCATTCAGAAATGGAGGTCATGGAAAGACTGGGTTTCCTGATTAACATGAAATTATTACTTGAGTCTCATAAGTATATTACACATAGCATAGTATATACAAGGCAGTGTCACCTTGAAGGTGAGTACTGTGCAGCAAGCTCTTTGATGCTAAGCCTCTCCCCAGAATAGGTGAACTCTTCTTCCTGTGTCTAGAAGAGACAGGACACGTTGAATGAAGGTTGAGCACCGTCAGATTTCTTGGTTAGGTTTAATAATAATATATATATAATGCAATAATGTTTAATTTAATTGTGTTATTTTTATGTGATGTATTCGCTGTTATTTCTTGACATGTCCCATTGTATTCACTCCAGTTGTGGACGAAAATAAAGTTGAAAATTGAAAGCTTCAAGACCATTGTTTGCAGAAATCACAGAGCCGATTTGTGCAGCTATAATATTCAGTACCATACAAAATGTTTTAGTTAATTTATTCTGTATCTTTATTCATTCTTTAGCTCTTTTGTACAGTCACAGTGGTGAATTAAGAGAGAACACTGTAGCCAACACAGATGCCCCAGTTTATGAAATAGTACACTCATCCTTACAAATATTACAAGATATCTACTGATTTTGCAGGGGGAAAACGGGATGAGAAGTTGATACTACCTTTAAATGATTCTGTCAGCGCTACACTGAGCATCAAAGAAGTAAGTTCCCTCATGCCATGAGCCAGTAGTTCCCATTTCCTATCTACCACTGTATTACATTAGCCATAACAGTAGTTCAGAAACCAAAGCAGTGCCAAAATCATACCCTATTTTTTCTACTGTAACATAAAGTGAAGGCGAGGTGATTGGCTCGAAAGTTTTCTCACCCTCCATGGCCTGTAGTCCGCAAGCAAACTATACCAACCAAGCGACTGCCGCTTGTCAGCGAAGTCAACCCAACTTTCGCAGATAGAGGTGCCACATGGTCAGCGCAATGAATCTCCATGGCCATTAATCTCGGTTTTCTAGACCGGAGCCGCTATTTCCTTGAACTACCTATTCAGTTATCCTCACGAGACTGAGTGAACCCCGTTCCAGACTCACTACTTCTCAGAAAATCTAGAAGGGCCGGGAATTGAACCCGGGACCTCTGGATCTGTAGCCAGGAACTCTGACCACTAGACCACAGAGGTGGTCATTTTCTCACCCTCACTTTCAATAAACTCTGAGCTCTATAACCATAGCAGTAAGGAGGTACCTTGAACAACAATGCAATAGCTATGTCAGAATAATTTACACTGGCCAAATCTAAAAGAATACATAATGCAATTATGATCTTGTTTCTTGAAAATTTTAAACCTAAAAAATTTCACAACCTATTCAATATTTTTAGGCTTAAAATTCCAATGTGTCATCTCACTTCATTTTTGTGTCAATACGATCACAGGTTATACAGCCAGAAATTTGTTGCAAAAATAATTTAAAAAAAGAACTGGCTGATTCAATTTTTATGTACCATGCTCCTTTCTTGAACTGGAATGGAAGGCTTTGGAACCTCACATAAATATCGAAAGGAGCAAGACCTACTGATGTAATAAATAAGGCATATTTACGAGGTAGTCATCTGCTATGCCCACAGTTCATGTGGCTCTTCACACACAAAAAGTCAAAAGAGAAGTGCATTCAGCATCTTTTGTTGCATTTGTTGAATCCTCAACAGTGAACAGTTGATTAGGGTTCATCATGCACATCTTTAAATTGGTAAGAATTTCTGTCCACTGGTTTGAGAGCATTCTTAGCTTTTGTTTGGATGATGGCAGTAACATCAGAATCTAGGGCAGAAAAACTGTAAGAGCTGTCATTACCCAAATTAGAAACTTTATTTTTGTGATTACACAAAAGTTGTTAATTTTACAGATGCATGCCAAGACAACCGTGATGGCCAGTCCAAATTTTAAAGAAGACAAAATATGGTTGAATGGAAAGTAAGTCTTTGCAGCATCAGCTGTTTTCAGTTGTATCTCAGGATAGTGTCTACTAACTTTTTTGGGTGTTACTGTATTTGCAGATGTACATATGTGTATTTAATGAAAGAAACTGGGAATTTTCATGCATAAGAAGTCTGAATTGCTTGGTCCCTGGAAAACCTTTGATGAAACATATGCAAGCCACTTTGTGTTGTAGGAATATACTTCTTATTCTGAAACCAAAAGCCCGTACCCAGCTGTGTTCTGTCTTCCCTGTCAGTGCTGCAGCTATGTATTATTTTATTGCATGCAGTATTATTAATGAGTGATTAATTAAGTCATTTATTTCAGAGAAGAAACATTTCAGAATCAAAGGCTGCAGAGCTGTTTACAAGAGAGTGAGTATACATAAATATGATATATGCATGAATATGGATTGTTGGTAGTGGTTGAGAACAGTATCAGAAGATGATAGCAATAAATGACAATGAGTCATACCTATCCTTCAATTGGTACAGCAGTCTCAGTCTTTGCTGAAAAAGTTACATAATCTGTATATTTAGTCTGTGATTTCAAAGTGTCCTTCACAGGCTATATATAATCTGTAAGTGAGGCTATAGCTACGATACCCATGTGGAGGAGGGGTCGAATACCTCCACCGTGACCCTGCAAGTTGTAGGAGGCGACAAAAAGGGAAGTCTCAAATCTGAGACAGTAAAATAAGGTCACGAGTCCCAATGGACTTGTATCCAAGAAAGATTACGCTAGCAAGGGCCAGCAGAATATACAAAAGACAGACTCGTCCTCCCGTCAGAGAAGGTGCCCCACAAAAACAAGACCGTAACTGTGAAACAGTAAGAAATATCTGGTCATGAGCCTCAGATGGGGCTCTACATCAAAACTTACTGACTGATTGACCATCAATCCTAATGTAACTTTGGCTTTGGCTTTGACTATAACTATGAAAGAGGAATTGTCAAGATTTGCAACAAACATTTCAGTAGTACAGGTGATTCTTCTTATGGCATGGCTTTGATACCTGCGTTTTTGCATACCCGCAGTTTCATTTCAGCGTAATGAGATCCCTTAATGAATGACCTATCCACAGCCACGGTAGACGCAATCATGAATGCCCAGTGAGCTGTGAGTCAGTCTCCCTGACTCGTCCAGCCATTTTGACTGTCATATAGTTTTCCACTCCCTCTTTTACATACTCAGTAAGCGGTCAGAGCCACTTCTCATTTTACACGCTCTTGCATCACGACTTTCATGAATTCATGAATTCTGGCTTTCATAATGAAGTATTGCTAATGTTAAGTGCATCATTATATAATGAAATGTTGCAGTTCGAAGAAGAGCCAAGCAGAAGGCAGATAACAAAGGCGATAGCATCAGTAACTGGAGCATCCATGTATGCTCTGAAAATAATTTTCCAACAGCAGCTGGACTTGCCTCTTCTGCTGCTGGCTATGCTTGTCTTGGTATGTTGAATTAGAGCATAATGTTATTCTCATTTATGACATAAAGATGTATATTCATGATGCTGATATCTTGTGTCTCTCTAATGATATGTAAAATTGCCTGTATACCTTTTATACAACTTCATGGCATAGTGCTTAAGTACAACATGGCCACTGCATGAAATATGCAGAGGGGGCCAAAAAATATATACACACCGTTCTACCACCATTTTCTTTGACTGTCCTGCCATCTGATAAGGTGGCTCTGGCACTAATGTGACTAGCACCATCTTTCGAGAAAATATCACTACACAGCATACATTATATTTCAGTCCAACTTTGAAAATGTCCATAGACAATCTCTATTAAGGTGTGTATACATTTTTTTGGCCCCCCTATATATTTAGAATTTTTTGCAGGTAGATTTTTGCTCCTGACTGCAAAGCATCAGGTTCAGATCTGGATGATGTTATTTTGGTGGACTAAGTGACACTGAAGCAGGGTTTCCACTGTTTCGTCAGTTTTACCTTCAGTAATTGTTTCACCATTGCTCCATGTTAATCCACAATTACCCCTTGAGGTGTGCAGTAGTTGTGACCATAGAGCACATTATCACGACCTCGGTGTTTAAGTTTGGGGCTTTATCTCTAACCCAGCACTTGGCTGGTCACAGGGTCAGGAAGATTTCTTTAACTACTACTGATGAATCATTCTGAGCTGGACGTGTGGAATTTGGTATAAGGTTACATCATTACCTGTAAATTCTGTGTGAAATCCTTATATATGTGAACAGTTATAAAAATGGCAATACTACAAAACTTTGGCAGTACAGCTGACAAATTTCAGCATGATCAGAGTCATCACTAATGGAAAATTATGTACAATTTCTATACTTCAGAACTGTGTCTTGTGTCACTTTGTTTACAGGGAGAACTTTGTCAAATTATTTCTTCACGGTTATTCACTGCCTTGTTGATCTTAAAGTTCAGTCCCATTCATGCTTCAAAACATGTAAAGTGCAGATATTTATTTATATCATATGATTATTTATGCGATGATCCTAATTTGAACTGCTGGTTTGAATGGATATGAGGTCTCTCACATTAAAGGAGTAATAGAGATTGCCAGTGTCTGAGGACAGGGGGGTTAGGAGAATATTTTGACCCATGAAAGAAACGTGACAGGAATATGGAGAAAAATTCATAATGAGGGGCTTCATAATTTGTACTCTTCACCACATATTATTAGAGTGGTAAGTCAAGAAGATTTGATGGGTGGGGCATTAAAAAGATCGGAAATGTGTACAACATTTTGATCTGAATACTTAAATGGATCTTAGTGTTTGAGCATGTGGAGTGGATTTATTTGGCTCAGGATGGAGACCAGTTGCAGGCTCAATGAACCTATGGGTTCATGAAGGGTAGGAAAGTTTCTGGCTAGGTGACTGGCTATTACCTTCACAAACACGACTTTGCTGCATGAAGTTAGTGACATTTATCTGAAAATTCGTGTTTTCAGTGTTTGCCTTGGCTCAGCTGTACGACGTGAGCGGAGACATCTCCGGAATTGCTCGACAAGGGTCAGGCAGTGCTTGCCGCAGTTTGTATGGAGGATTTGTTCGGTGGCACCAAGGTTCTGCCTTGGATGGTTCTGATTCCATAGCTACACAAGTTGCTCCAGAATCTCACTGGCCTGAAATGAGAATTTTGGTTCTAGTGGTAAAACATAAGTATTTACTTACTTCAGTGTGTGTTTGCAGATGCTGTTAGTATAATGTGCTCAAAGGTTGCACACGTAAAAAAAGAAAAAGAAAAGTTATTCCTGTAATAGGCTGTCGAGGACCCCCCACATTTTTCTACACAATCGGCTCACAGATGGCAGTGATGTTGACAGCCTTACGTGCCGGCTGCCCTTTACCCCCCTCCCCGGAAGATTCCTGGCACTCATTTCTGTTAGAGCATGAGTTGCAACCCAGGGGCCATAGTGCGGCTGGATAATATTTAAATGGACCTTAAAGAAATAGTATAGGAGGGTGTGGGCTGGATTCATCCTGCTCAGGATAGGGCCAAGTGGCAGGCTCTTGTGAACATGGTAATGAACTTTTGGTTTCCATAAAATGCCAAGAATATCTTGAGCGGGTGAGTAACCATTGGCTTCTCAGTAGGGACTCAGCTCCATGAGTTAGTTACATTAAATTATATCTTTACAAATTTCAATGTAAGGAGGTGTAAGTAACAGAAGAATAGAGAAAAATTCTTAATGAGCTTCATAATTTGTGTTCTTCATCAGATATTATTAAGTATCCTGATGCATATGAAGTGGTCCTGAATTATGAATACTGCAAGCAAATTTATGTAATTGGTTCGCTGATTTTCAGGTGAGCGATAAGCGCAAGAAAGTGAGCAGCTCTGCTGGCATGCAGAACAGCGTGAACACAAGTGAACTGCTGAAGTATCGTGTGTCTCACTGCGTTCCTCAGCGAACCGAAGCTATTGTAAAGGTGTGACCATCTTACAGGCAGATCTTCACTAGGAACTGTTTGAGCGACTTGCATGATCCATGTGCAAAGATACTTAACATTTCCTATGCTACAAATGAGATATCTCAGTAGCAGGACTGGTCTCATTTGCTATGAATGTCTGTCCTATTATCTCATGCTCTTTACCAAGTTTCTAACTTGCTGGTTGTTATAGAAACATGCAGATAAAAGAAGGCAGTTCAACTGAAAAGGAAACTTAGCTCATAAAAAATTCAGTGATACGCAGTATCTCAGCTTAATGAAACCATCTGATACAACTGTGTATTCAAATCTTGTACGGAAATGTTCATTTCATCTTACAGTTTTTCACAGGATGCTGCCATTTTCAGGGGTGTATAATAAAGTATAGAAGCTATAACCAGTTTCCCAGCTGAGATTAAAAAATCTTGGCCAGGACATAAGGTATCCTGGCTGACGTTTTTTGTGGGTTTCCTCAGTCCCTCCAGGCAAATTCCGGGATATTATCTCAATTAGGCCATGATCACTTACATACAGGTCCTTTCCAATACATCTTCATGCTAGATATTGATGTCATCACTAAACAGCCCACAAACAATTAATCTGTCGCTCGGTCGGTATACTCAAAAAGTGGACTATAGGCCACGGAGGTGTTTTTTTTGTTTTTGTTTTTGTTTTTTTTTTTTGGTCTGGTAGAGCAGTGGATGCACTGGTTCCAGTAGTTGGATATTCACAGAAAATGCTTCTTTACAAGCGCTTGAAACCCATGTTGTACCTTAGCACCCTTTTGCAGTCGCTACTAGAATCACACTGCACACCCCAAAAAGCCAATGCATGTGGCACAGAGCGAGGAACTACATTGACTTCATTTAAAAACACTGATCACAGTAGCCTGGAAGACACAGCAGTTCCTCCCTGAACTTCAACACCCTGATAATGGCCGAGCAGGTCGAAACGTGTAGTGCAGTAACGATTTTTAAAAAGGATTGAATTTAAAACCCGTATTTTGCAATTTTTTTAAATACTGGATCATATGGTAATCAGAGACCCTAGAAATTTAACATTTTCATCCTTAGGTTGCTGTGTGTGAGAGAAAGATGTATGCAGACAGGATGTTGTATGTTATTGCATTGCTTTCCATTATATTGCACTGCCTCATGTTATTTGTCACTGTTCTTCCTGTCCTGTGAGATTGACTTTTGTGGTTTATTTTGCAACGCATTCAATATCTTTGACTTTATATCATTTAATGTTATGGAGAGGATTTGGAAGACAGTGATCATGGTTTGCTTGAGAAAGACCACACAAGGACCTGTCAGGATAGCCAATGTCCTGGCTGAGACTTGAACCAAGTATCTCCCAAATACAAATCTAGAGCATTACCACTATTCTGATCTGCTAATTAAAATGTATGGTTCACCCATTCACCTCCATCTTTAATGTAACTTAAAACTGTTCACAAACTTTCTTTAATTTAAACTAACATTAACATCAGTTGCTACATGTTTCAGCCCTACTTGGCCATATTCAGGCCTGAAGAGAGGTCTGAGAGACTGTGGACAGTTTTAAGTTGCATTAAACACAGAGGCGAATGAACAAGTGATACATCAATGCACCAGGACACTCAAATATAATAACAATGTAAGGTTGTTAAGAGATGGCTTCATTTAGTTGATTCATGAGAGAAATGTACAAAGGTAACAAAGGCTTCTTCAGATATAGGGTGTGACATGATATGAAATGAAATTGTATGGATGTATTATGATTCTATCTGTTCCAGGCAATTATTAACAAGGATTTCGATACTTTTGCTGACATAACAATGAAAGACAGCAATCAGTTCCATGCTGTATGTTTGGATACTTTCCCTCCAAATGTTTACATGAATGATACATCCCATGCCATTGTCAATCTTATCCACAGCTATAACACTGCCAGTGAGAAGAATAAGGTTAGTATGGAAATACTGCGTAAGACCTATTGAGAATTAAGCTGGAAGCCTTATCATTTGGTATCATTAATTTCCCCTATTTTTTCCTATATTTTTTCCCAGTCCTACATGTTATCAAATGGTGCATTTAGGCCAACATTTAATGACATCTCCCATGAATAATATGCCCAAATAGTCAATTGTGAGCTGTCTCCTTTATATAGTATACTACACTTCACATATCCACAACAGAATATTATGAGTACTCACAGAATAGACACGATATACTGAAACAAGTGCTAACTTACGTTTATGCATGACATTAACACATGACAATTTGTTGCTATGGTAACCCAAAATTTTGTATATTCTCTCTCAAGCATATCAAAAGGTCACAGTAAAAGTCAGAGTTGACCATAGTGTTAGGAGGAACAAATTCACAGTGAACTATTCCCCTTCATGTCCTCCCCAAAAAAGAAACCAATGTACATGCTCTTTGTTAACTCCAGAAACTGCCACGCATTCTTCTTTGCTGTTGGTGATTATAGTCTCTTCCACTATGATAATTGTTGCTTTATTTCTGGATCATAACCATAAATCCAACTTTCATAACCTGTTATGATCCTAGAGATACTCTTAAAAGCTGCATCCTTGTTAGCTTTCTCTCGTAGCTCAAGACACATGTCTACGCACCGCTGTGATCATTTGTCAAGAGTTGGGGAACAAACTTGACTGCAATGTGGCACATTTGTATTTTCTGTTAAGATCTCCTGGTGAACTCCGTAACTGATCCCAACGGTGTTTGCGAACTCATGGATTGTTCGACGATGGTCTTTGTGGATGAATTCTCGAATTTTTTCAACATATTCCATCGTTTTGCTGGTGGTTGCCCTAACATTCATCAGCTTCAACTGACACTCAACCAGCCTAGGAACATGGGTGCCATTCAAAAGCCACTATCCAGCTTAAAGAATGTCCTCCAAAAGCCTTATGAAGCATTTCAAGGGTTTCGGTAGCAGATTTACCGAGCTTCATGCAAAACTTGATGCAGACACGTTCCTTGATTTTGCCATCTATTACAGACAAAATTAAACACAAAGTCAAAAAAGCACTCATGTAAAAACAATGCATGTTCACAGCGCAGTGTCACGTGGCAGACTGATGCAATAAGCTTGCAGAAATGTGACCTGGGCCTCCCCTCTTGTCCTCTTTCACCAAGACAGTGACAACAGTAACAGTCCGGAAACTGTGACTGTTATGCACTTTCACGTACCTGTGGTTTTATTTAATTATCATGAGTGGCATCAGTGTTATGCCTGTGACCACAGTAGCAGCTGCCACGCCACCAGATATGTGGGCAGTTTCCTTGACTTACCTAACCATTTTAACTCACTCATGTCATTACCTACTCTTTCCAATTTTACATGCTTTCCATACATGCATGAATATTTAGGACTGCAACTCCTGAATATAATGAGAGACCAGAGATTTCAGACCTCCAGAATGTTTACAATATTATATTACACACGTAGTACAGACAAGCAGCGGCATTCACACAAGAAGACTACATTAAATAACACCTGTACAGTGTGAAAACAAGAACTAGCCGCTCCAGCACTTAGACATAGGGCGAGTAACCCTAAGAATTTTAAATTTAAAATTTAAAATTTAGAGAAAATTTTAAAAGATTTTAAAAACATCATAACTAAAGATTTTTAGAGTGCTACTACAAGAATATCGGGTTTGACGTGTGCAACATAATCTACATACCAGACACATATCAACGATGTAGATGTTGATAATACGAAGAACGTGACATTGTGTTTTTAAATGTTAAGTTTTAGACTGGGTTCAGTGTGGCAGCAACGTTAAGAGTATACACCTGATGATGGCCGATAGAGGCTGAAACATGTAGTGTAGAAAGAACAAGATCAAAGACATATAAATGTATATTGTTTGCACTTAGGACGGAGTTTGTATCATTTATCCTCCAGAATGTGTTCGTAGGATCTTCACCTCATATAACTGTTTTCTTTGCAGGTCACATACACATTTGATGCCGGCCCAAATGCTTGTCTCTATCTCCTGCAATCTGAAGTTCCAAAGCTGCTAGCTGTTCTTAATCATATCTTTCCAGCAGGGAATGAAAGTGTGGAATATTTGCAGGGCATTCCTGTGGAGAAACAGGCTGTTTCACAGGTTAACATAATTAATGTTTTGAATTCTTGTAGGTTTGTGTAAGACACATCAAATTTCAGTGATTATATTATGTGACTATGATTAATATTCATGATAGCATATCCTATACAACAGGCATGATCAAAGTGTCGATCGCGGGACGATTTTTGGTCGATCTCATAGGCCTATAAGGAAATTATATGTGAAAAGCATGTAAATTCACTTGTAATATAATATGATTATATTCAGATTTTGAAGGGAAAATACGTATTAAAGTAGTCTGTACTTTCGATGTATGTTGCTTTTACAACAAACATCATGTGTCATGTTATTTTTACCAATATTGTTGCTTACAGTGAGGTACGATAGGAAGGGGTGGTAGATCACTGGCAGTTTTGACACTAAAAAGTCGATCACAACCTGTCTGAAGTTGGACGTGCCTGCTATACGACATTATTCATACATTTTTATTTTCTAACATTTCATCCTTCACTTTTCCAACTGACTTTCATCTCTACAGTTTCTGGGTTCCTACACACTGTCCACTGTCTAGTATTCCAAACACAACACAAAGCAGGCTGCTCTAGCAGTTATGCTCTATAGATCTGGTTCAAATCTTGGCTAAACATCACCTACCTGATGGGGTTTTTTGTGGTTTTCCTCTAGGATAGTACCTCAGTTAGGCCATGAGCATTTCCTTCCAAACCCTTGATACAGACAGCAGCAAAAATAACCCCAAGAAAAAGATCACAAATTGGACACTTGAGCTGTTTCTGTACTGTGATGAAAAAGGAGGTGAGGAACCTACTCAGGTGGGTTTCTTCATAGGAAGGGATACTCTTAACATCTGGACCTGTGACTGGGACTGGCTCTTACAAGCAAACAGTTGCCTCTCCACCACAGTTCCCAAAACAAGGTGTTCTGTAAGAACCTCAAATGCTAAGTTGTGTTGTTTGGAATACTACACAATGTAGCCGCCCGCCCACACACAGCTGCCACAACTCTTGCTCCAGATGAGTTCTTTATATCAGGGATACAGGTGCTTCGGATATGGGAGTTGAACACACTTTGGGGTTCATGAATTACGGGGTCTCCAGAACACACCGTGCATTGCAGTCTTAATTTAAAATTTCGTACAGTGATCAATCTTTACATTATTCTTCCAAGCTAGCCACTCCATCCATCCTACTCGCTACCCCTACCATAAAACACTTCTCTGTTCTCTGTCTACATTTTAACAACCGTCCTCCACTCCCTATAACCAGCTGCCCTCTCTTTACAAGTCCCCCAGTGGGCATAAAACAAAACCAGAAAATAACAAGAGAAAGACAAGGGTCGAGCCCAGCATCTGTCCTACATTCGCATTTTTCGAGATGCCCATCATAAACCTTTTTAGGTCTTCAAGGCACACAAGCAGGGAACCCAAGACCCCTCCTGGCCGATCTTGCACACTGTCAGCCCATGGGTTTATGACACTAGGAGCAAACAGGTGACGTTAGGGACAATAGTGACACCCTAAGCTTAAGGACAATAGTTGAATTAAAACTAGACGGTCCCGGGATGGTATCTCGCCAGAGGAGCGTCTCTCAGGGTGTGAAACAATGCATAAATTCATCATGCCCTTAATTAAATAATTTTGGTGAGGGGCATATGGTTACAACAATGGGAACCTTCTATAAACCTAGTACCCCAACTACTCCTTGGCACTATGACCCTCTGAGAACTTTGACCTCCTTAACATATGCCCATTTTTACTGCTGTAAGAGCCTGAGATCTCATGTTTCATTTAATATGTTTTATTTTCCGTAGGAGTTCATTGCAGCCATTGGTATGCAGCCACAGGAACCAGGACTTTTGAAGTATATGATTCACACCGAAGTAGGTGTTGGACCACAGGTGTTGAATGAACCACGCCATCATCTTCTTACAGATGCTGGATTCCCAAAAGCGTCGGTGTGAACAATTCACAACTACATACATTTCTCATGCATTTATCTGTGTTGTTCTCAGGAAGAGGTACTATTATAGTCTTGTGATTACTGATCACATGTTAGAGCAGTGTAACTTGTCTGCATCATTTGAGTCTATGTACTCTTCTCGTCAATCAGGATTCTGACCAATCAACAGAAGTATTCAGCGTTTCTGTTTGCTAGTACTTCGAACCTATTCTGACTGGTAAAATTGCGATGGATTTTCTGAGAAACAGCCCTGTCCGTGCTTCACTGTATGGAAAATATAATGCTGAATATTTTGCATTATGGCCCCCTTTGTAATAAGTACCATTTCTTCTCTACTATTTGCTTTTTGCTACCACCTCTTCACCTTTAGCTCTCATATATCATTCTCTGCATCTCCCAGCCATGTCAGTATGGTTCTTTTCACCTTCCTTCCATTTTCTAGCTCACTTTCAAGAATTTTCTTATTCACCTTTGTTCATCCTTTGCAACCTCTCCAACCTCCTCCCGTTATTATCTGCTGCCAGATCAGGGATTTTATACAATTCCCCGAGTTCTTACTTACTTCTGGTTCTCCCTAGCTCTTGCTCAGTTACTAGTCCATACAAAGTAATCTACAGATATAATTATCCCTAGGGCAACTAAATATGCTTATTTGCAATGTAAAATTAATAGTTTTATGTAATATTAAAACTGAGAAATTGTAACAATTTCGTTTCACTATGAGTTGGTCATACCCCCAGGCTCTTTGCTGATCTGGAACACGTCCCTAATTGCAAACTGCGGGGGTCTGTCTAGTTCTAAAAATCAACGTACACCCCTCAAATTAATGTATGGTAGTTATAAAATTTCAAAGCTGTTCTTCAGTTCTGAATTTAAAACTGTGAAGCGATTGTCAACCAACAAGAACAGCTGTATATCATATCTGTTTCTTCAAGCCTGAACCATTTTGCCAGACTACAATTTTATTTTTAAAACTACACCCCTGAATACAATTATATTATTAATATTTATGTACCTTGTAAGTGCTGGGTTTATGTGCTGCATTTATTTTAATGTATTAATTTGATAAGGAATTCTTCCAAACAATAAATACATCTATATTTTTATGCAGTTTAGCAGTTATTTTGCCGTTTCTTTCCCTTACACCAAAAACCGGGTTGTTTTATATTGCTCTCTGTATCTACACTCTGCAGTGTTGAGCGGTAGGATAACAGGAGTATGAATGGGAAAGGACTTCGAAAGGGACAGTCATGGTCTAATTGAGATACTATCCCAACACTTTCCTGGAGACCTAAGAAAATTATGAAAACCCTTTAGTCAGAAGAGCCAGTGTCTCAGCCAAGAACTGAACCAATCATCTTCTGAATACAAGTGTACAACATTACTGGGCATGAGGTAATTTTATTTATATCTAAGTTGTAAAATGGGAGCCAGGAGAGCACAGTCGGTATAGCGACTAGCTAGGGGCTGGACGGTCGAGGGGTCAGAGTTTGACTCCTGGTAGCATCAAGAATTTTCTCTTCTCTATGTAGTCCAGACCAGCTCTTGGGCCCATCTAGCCTCCTATCCAATGGATAAGGAGCCCTCTTTCTGGGGTAAAGTGGTCAGCGCATGAAGCTGACCACTCACCTCTGACTACTGCCGAGGTCAAGAAAACATGGATCTATACATCGACTCCCCATATGTCTTCATAGCATAGTGCTTAATTAGTTAAGCACAGGGACAACTTTACCCTATTTTTATGTTGTAAGAGGAAATATGTAATGGATTACAATGAGCAAATTTTGGAGACTGTCTTCTAGAATGTGATGCTGTTTAATCCAGTAGATAGGTAGCAACATTTTGGATGAATCTGTCATCTCTGTTTTCATAAATTGGGTAGAGTGAGGATCCAGTCAGGATAATTAGTGAGGGCGCATTCCTTTTCATCTGTTCCTATTGGCCTGAATTGATTCTGTCTCCTCTCCCCCTCCTGCAGATGAGAGTGCTCACCTTTCTTACAACCTCACCACATTTCCACCATACTCACTTCAACCCTGAAGATGGAAGCAGCATGTTCCTCCTAAATCCCAGTATCCACCTAAAAGACTATACTGTGTCACAGTCCTGAAGGTCAGTCTGAAAATTTATAATATTTACTGTTAAATTTATTGTGCTGAAGACAGAAGGCCGATCACAGTGCCCACGCAGTCTGAGTCATGAACTGTATCCACTTGCTCAAACACTGGGATTGTGGGTTCAAATCCCACTCAAGGCATGAATGTCTGTGTGCTTTCATTCTGGGTTTGTGTTGTCCTGTGTATAGGTAGTGGCCTTGTGACAGGCTGATCCCCCACCCAAGGAGTCCTAACCATCTGTGCAAAAAAAGATTATGAAACTGAAGAGGCCAGGGCCCAACAAATGGCTGTAGAGCCACTGGTGAATGAGGACAGAAGTTGACCCCCGGTGGCTGGGGCACTACTAACCACATTGCAACATGGTACCAGTGCCCTTGCTGTGCACACACCTGGGTAGCCTATGATTTATGCTGCCGCAATAGAGGCAATAGTCTTTCTGAAAGTCAGATAAGCCACAGTATCACGGCCGCAAATGTGTAGAAATCGTGTCTACATTTCCTTTACTCACTACGATTGTGTCATACTGAGGCAAGATATATGCAACACAAGGCAGACTTATCACCAAGGGCACCATCATAAACCATTTAACACTACTTTCACTTATCACCCTAGTGGATACAGGAGGGAATATCATCATCTTAACATATCTGTGTGGTGTTTTTCCAAAATGCCTGGATGGGGGTGTATGTGGCTAGGCACTGACTACTCATTCATTCTGAGGAACCATTTCCAGTGTGTTTCAATGCCATAACTACCATCTTCAGGGTAGAAGACAAAGCCAACAGCATCCTCAAAAATGTTAGTCACAACCGAATGACACTACTCTTCAAAGCAGAAACAGTTTCTGAAATACTGTAATTTTAAAATGATGGGAAATGTCCAAAATGTGAGTCAAACAGAACTCAAGAGCGTTTGGAAATGGGAGACTTCATAAAACAGTAACAAGTATAATGAATGAATAATAAACAAACTCACGTGGGATTAAAACACAGATCACAAACTTTGTATAATCTACACATGCTAATTCTACCACAGCAAATATATCAACAATATCCACTGGAGTACTTATCTATGAAACATGAAACAGGCATACAAGCAATTAAGAACAGAATACTATGATTTTTTAAAATATATTTACACAAAAAAATGCCAATTTTTAATTAGCTTACATTATATTTATCAAATAAGACAGGTATCACCATCCTACAACAAGATCTTTACTATACAAACATCCCTGGCCCAAATTCAGGTTTGACCCCTGTTCATTGGTGTTCTGAAAACAAAAGAAAATCAAATTGGTAGCAAGAGGTATTCCTGAGACATTTTACAGTGTTTCAGTGTTATAAATAATCAAGAAGAGACAAATTTATTTCTTTCATCAGTAAAATAAATTCACAAGGGAAAACAGATGGAGATAAATAGAAGACTACAAAATAATTCTACATGTTATCATCTTACAAAAGGAATATTATGCAACAGAGAGATCTCAAAGCAATGCAACACAAAAAGATCTATAAAACAAATTTTGAACTCACACTAACACAAAATGCCAAAACATGAACCCCTGCAAAAAGAAACAAAAGCAAAGTACAAGCAACGGATGTGACATTTTTGAGAAGTACTGAAGGAAATACAAGAAGGCTCTGAATATAAAAGAAATTTTTAAAAAGCTGGAATTCAGAATCTGTTCACACAGTGAGAAGAAAATTATTACAACAGGCTGGTCATATGATGTAAACAGATATAACAAATATATCAAGAAAGGTATTTGAATTGAAGTCTGAAGGAAAGAAACCCACAGGAAGACCCAGAACAAGATGGTTTGGCCAGACACTGCAAGACATCGAGGCAGGAAAGAGTTGGCAAGAAATAAAAAAAGGAAGACCGTGAAAAGACCCTGTGATATGATGCCTGAATGCCAGAAGTATGCAGTAAGAGAAGCACTGCAGATATGTCCATTGCTAGACAACAGCTTGCTAGGCATGTTCCCACAGCAATGGGTACACTCGTGAAAACCAGACCACTGCTACAAAATTAACACACGTTTCCGCAGCAACTGATAAGCATAGACTAGAAGAGGCACTGTTATAGGTGGTGACATACTCGGTTCGCCCTGAACTTATAAAGAGGGGACACATAACTGATTCATTCATAACACAGTTCAGAGTTCAGTCGCTGAACTGAGTTGAGTAACCAGCGGACAACAGAAACTGAAGAAGTGAATGATTTGTTAATCAGAACCAAGTCAGACACAGTAGAAGAGAAGAGGCTCGTAATCCAGTATGGAATGGAGCGAGTCTTAGACCGTCATTGAGTGTGAGCTCTTATAACTGATTGTAATTAAGAGATTGTACAAGACAGTGTTAATGAATCCAATCATCCAATCCTGAACCCATTATCATGAGTCACAGACCCCTGGACATGTGACAATACACATCAGAGGCTGTCTGTCCATACCCTCCATTAAATGGCAAGTGCTAGGGTGAGGAGAGTGGAGGGGGAAGGACAGGGGGGAGGACTTTAATGTACAATTAGTTACCAAAGGGATCACATATTAGTGCTAAATCTCTTTTAGTCAAGCACTGCACTGTCACTACACATTAGAACAAATCAAATCCATTCCTTGTTTGTTAGTACAGTAAACCCTCGCTAATCCTGATTAATTGGGGGAGGTCATCCGGATTAACTCATAATTTGGATTAATGAAACAAAAGTAGCCCTAAAAGGAAAAACTTAGAAAACAAATAAATGGAGAATTTAATAATATAGGAAGTGCTGATGAAAAAATAAATAAAAAAATATCACAGCAGCAATTTCTTTCTCTGTCAGAAGCTGAAATCCAGGGTCAAGCCAATCTCGGATATTTTCTTGCATGGATTCAGTCTCTGGCTGCCGTCAACACAGTCTGAAAGTCCTCCTGTTCGAATCCCTTTTGATCCTAAATGCCATGTGTCTTTTAAAGTATGTACCGAACTGTGAGCAGAATTTTTCATTTTCCATATTTTGATCCGGATTAGAGAGGGTTTACACCTGTTCTTCTACATTACTACAACTCAGTGCATAAACAACTATTACATAAACTTACAAATTTACAATAGGCAACTTTACAACAGTCTCTCACAGAATTACTTGGCACCTGTAAAACGAACACTCAATGAATTGCAAATTTTTGTTTCGAACCTCAGATACAATGCTTCCTCAGAGGCATCCCAGAATCTGTCATATACTTGTGATGTACTGTATTCACTTATGTTTTATTTAAATATGGAGTTAGTCACTGTATTTCAACCACAGTGGCTCAGGTTCAATCCCAATTCCGGTCATATGGAATTTGTGGTGCACAATATAGCACTGGAGTGAGATTTCTCCAAGTACATCCATTTCCCCTGCCAATTCTCATTCCACTAACTGCTTCACATTCATTAATCATGCTAACAGATGCTATATGGTCTCAATACTGACAGCATCATTAAATAACCAACTAAAAAAAATTAACAATGTCAGTAGCTCTCACTGAATAGCACTATGATGACAGGTTGACCAACAAACAACTGTGTCCTGATCTTGGGTTCTTATCCAGTATTTGCCTGAAAGGACTAAGGAAAATGACACAAAAACTTCAGCCAGAACAGGCAGTCCCTGGACCAAAATATGAACCCAGAAATTTTTTAAATGAAGCTGGAGTTCAGTATTTGTGATGTATACCTTCTGAAGTATGTCAACAATATTTTCATGCAATAAAAGCAGTTTTATTCATTATCAACAGCTGACTCTCTAATGAAGCGCATACCACAACGTTTACATAATTGCATTATTTTATCTATCTATGGTTCTACAGCCATTTCGTTGGACTTTGGTCACTTTTCAGTTTCTTGATTTTTTACACAGTCGGCAGTATTCCTTGGATGGGGGATCAGTCTGTCGCAAGGACACTACCTGCACACACAGAACAGCACACAGACATCCACGCCTAAGTGGGATTCGAACCCATGATCCCAGTGTTTCAGCGGGCAAAGACAGATCATGCCTTAGACCGTTTGCCCACTGGGATCGGCTACATTATTTTAAAAGAAATATTTAATACAGGATCTTTTGCTTGGAGGATGTCCTGAATTATAAATCACAATAATTTACCAATAAAACTGCATAATGAGGAGCTTCATAATTTGTACTCTTCTCCAAGTATAATTAGAATGGTCATGTCAAGGATGAGGTGGACAGGGCATGTAGCACGAATGGGGGAGAAGAGGAATGCATATAGGATATTGGTGGGAAAGCAAGAAGGAGAGAGATCACTGGGAAGACCAAGGTGTAGGTGGGTGGACAATATTAAAATGAATCTTAGATAGAGAGGATAGGATGGGATGCTATGGATGGAATTGATCTGGCTCAGGATAAGGACCAGTGGAGGGCTCTTGTGAACAGGGTAATGAACCTTCGGATTCCATAAAATACTGGGAAATTTTTGAGTGGCTGCAGAATTGGCTTCTTCTCAAGAAGGGCTCAGCTCCATAAGTAAGTAATAATTTACCAATGAAAATGAAGCTTAGCAAAACTGCGTACTTTCCAACACTGATCCAGTCCCTGCATGCCTGCCTGCCCAGTATGCGCCATTTTCATAATCAGCAACCCTGACTGCAACATTCACGAGCTTGGAGCATCATGTTGGCCCATGTCTTGAGGCAGAGGGAAACCAATATCAACATCTTCTGCAATCCAATTATTTCCACATCTACCAACCACATAACTGCCAGTTTCATTTTCATTGGTAAATTACTTCTTCGTTTATAACTATTAATTTTGGGCCTCCTCCAAGTGAATCACTCTGTACAAACACAAACTAATATTTACAGTTTAAAAATACTATATATGTAACTTGTGCTGACATAACACAGGATCCAAGACATGTCAAGACTTATCAATACAAGAAGCTTTACTATACACTACCACATTCAATAAGTTCGTGGAATGGCCGCAAAGCGTCGTACGGGAATTGACTGCCAATATGTTTCAGCAATGTTTTCGACAGCTATATCAACGTTGGCAGACTTGCATAGCGGCCAACTGCAACTATTTTGAGGGTGGATGTGGATCTGCGTAAGTGTACGTGATACCTTGTAATATGATGCGATAAAACCACATTCCACGAACTTAATGACTCTACCACGTACATCATGTTACAGATTCCGTAAATGCAACAAAATTATGGAATTTATTGGAATCAGCATACGCATTAAATTAATCACATTCCTTTACCACAATCAAAGTAATTACAACCGTACTAAAAAAAATTGTCAAAGCCTACCGATCTGTATTTTTAATTGTCTTTGAATGCATTAGGTTTAACCACAGTAAAAATAGTAGTGACTTAGTACAGATGGCTGGAACTTACTCTGTGCCTTGCCATCCTTCCATGGAGTGAATTTAATACTAGAATCCTCCCTTCTCGCAGCTTCTGTTCTGAATTCAGGTTTCAGTGCACGCCTCAACAAATTGGCAGCAATATTGGAATAATTTATGTAGCTGAAAGTATCATAAAATAAAACACTAAATGCCTGTATCACAGACATACTGTCCCATGTTAGTGACTAGCATGGGGTTGCTTTGATAACCTGATTTATTGAACATGTATAACTCCTAACTACAAGTCTCACTGAGTTACATGCTCTACAAATAACTACGGTACACGACAAGTCTCAATCTGTTACAGTCTTCACTGGTTGTTGTTTGCTAGGAGCTCCAACAATGGATATTCCTCTGCTTCTAAGCTCACGTCCTTATTGGCTGGTGACTGACTCTGAAGTCCTGGCTAACGGGTCGTGACTTCTGAGTCACAAGTAGTCACAGTCAAAATCAGAGTTCCTTTGTGACTGACGGTTTACCACCCACAACCAGAGATTTCTTTTTTCAACTGAACCCTTGCAGTAATAGTCCTTATGTAACATCCTCTCTGACGAGAAGATGAGTTTGTCTCTTATGAATGTGCTTGGCCCTTTGCCAAGAGTATGTATTGCACAAATAGCGTGTTACTGAAAATCCTTCCTTTTGCAATTCACACAAGTCCTCTGTCAGTACGGGCTTTACAGAGCAGATCATGCACATCTTACATATCTTATGCTACAATGACAACTTAGTCATTTGAACAGTCGTAAGCTTGACCACCACTGTGTTTAAGTCTCTTATATTTTCTATATCTGGCTTCACCTTGTCCTATACTGCGAACATGTTCCTTCTCATGATTTTGTATGACATCTGCTTGTTGCCTATAAAATTCAGTTACATAATAGCAATGACTAGTCAAAGTCAAAGTTAGCCATGATTATCATCCATCCTCTCTATAGCTTCCGTGAAGACCACATAGAAAACAATGTGTCCAACAGTCTTTTCATTGTTGTGTGCATATTCAATGCTGCAGAGGCATGTTTACCAATCCATTGCCTAGCAATTGCCGTCTCTATTCCTTAAACTATTGTGGCTTTCAGCTGTCATGTCATAACACTGTATCACAGCAATTACATTCAAGCTCCATATTGTCATGTTTACTTGACTCAATGAATGTTCTGGGGTACATGTTTGCCATTATGTCACTCACAATCAGCTCCTCCTGGTTTCATGAACTACAAGCTAAAATGTTCATATAGCAATAATTCCCTTAACCTTGTCTGAAGAAACTTCTTGCTATACAGCACTGATTGTATCAGTGATGGAGCATTCATTTAACCAAGTTAGCTTGGTTACCACTTTAACAAAAAACTGCTACATTTGTTTTTCAGTGGCACTCCAGATAGTGCATCATATACCACCTCTAGCGAGCCCATCACATGTCTTGTTAGCCAGTTCCTTCAGGCACATACTAGCTGCTTGCAAGCACAGATGAGATCTAATAAAGTCTTGAGAGAGTACACAACATTTCAAGCTACCACACTAAGCAAATGAGCAATGTTCACATACAGCAGTTGCCTGCCTGCTCAAAGCACAGAAATATTCTCAGTAAAAAAAAATATCATGCACAAAACTAAATGCTAGGTTTACAACAACAACAAAAAAGTATGCTCAAATATCACTACCTATCTATGCTTTGTTTACACTGCCTTCCTCATTAATTCCTTAACTTTACTCAAGTTCTGTTCAAAAGCACAGTTATCTTGTGTGATGCACATACTCAATTGCCTAACATTTTCACGACCTTCTTCTTCTTCAAGTTTGGGCTACCACTTTCAGAAAAGCTGCAGTCCACTACTGGTTCACAAATACTTTGGCAAGATGTTTGTCACATTCAGCAAAATTCCATTTACTAACACTCTAGACTTGCAATCATTTCAAGAGCCATCTGTGAAACTCTAGTATTTGAACTCCACGTTCCTGTATACCTCTGTAACATATGATCTATGATACTTATGCACTATGGTTATGGACAGCAGGAAGTAGGGGGAAAGACAATTTTTTAGATTAGTGGCAATTTTCCATTTTGTAGTTACTGATAAATTCGAAGTGGCAAGTCTATTTCGGCAACATTATATAGTTTCTAAACAGGTATTTCTCGTGTACAAATGAGAACTCCACAAGTAAAGTGTGTAGAAACTGTAAAGTACGAGAGTATTTTAAACAATACTTTTAATTGCATCTCTATAGGAACTGTTCTAAAACCAGTCTTTAATCGGTCCATGAAAAAAATATATATATATTTAATAGAATACAACGGAAATACATTACATGAATGTAACTCACGTTAAACCTGCCTGACGCCAAGAACTCATTTTGATTATATTCTTCTCCGAACCTTATGTCCTCCAAGTTCGAAGAAGACAAGAATGGCAAGGATACTGGAAACGGATGTTGAATACCGTCAAATTACGTTCAAGTATTTTTCTGATTTAAATTATAAATTCACATAAAACTCAAGGTTTTTAAATCAAACTATAAACAAAATTCAAGGATTTACGAAATAATAAATTCTGCTCCAAATTAAAGACAAATACTTGACTAAGTCATTTCGTAACATCGACTATCGACCTAATTGGATGTTATCGTGGCGGCGACTATGAATTTGTAACGCATATTTAACTGAAAGTATGTTTTTCTTATCCTGTTTACGCATCTCTTCTGTACGCACCTATCACAATTGTTAATCGAGATATAGCAAATTGGGGCGATTGGATTTCTGACTTTGTTATCATTATTAAACGCCAAATAAAGAATGCCGTGTTGTATTTTCATTAGAAAAGTCGAATCCTTCACTCAGTTTCCATATGGTACTAATTACGTGGCGTTTGGTCATGAGCAGTAATACAAATGCCGTGCAAATGGTTACATTTACTCCAATAAAAGAGGTGGGGCGGGAATATGAAAATATTGTGCAAACAGAAGAAACAGTGGCATCATGCCATAAAGTTTGGGATCCAGTGTTCTTAGGTATGAAGCTTTATTTCAATTTATTATCATTACCTTGATCAAGTCAACAGAGTATGTCTCACTGATTTCTGTTTCGCAATTTTGAGCAGAAAAGTCGTAATATTTAAAATGACTTTTCTGTTCTCACACTGGTTTCTGGAAAGAATATAACTTTGGTAGCTTTCAATCCAATCTAAGCTGGACAGTTATTATTAAACCTGGTATGATGACCATGAGCTTGATAGTCACCCCTCCCCCTTTACCCAAATTCCCGTGTTTAATTCACAATCTGCTTGACATAACATTTTATTATAAGAATCTGTGTGTCATAATAAAAATATGTGTATCTTTGTCTCATAAACACATATAGCAAACCCTCGCTAATCCAGAGTAATTGGAAGGATGAGAATATCCAGATTAAGTCATAATCCAGATTGGTGATGCAAAAGGTAGCCTAAAAGAAAAGAAACTTAGAACATAAATAAATGGAAAATTTAATGATATAAATAATGCTGCTGAAAATAACAAAATATCACTCTAGAGCCTTTATTTAAAATCTATAAAAAAGGCAATATATTTATTCATCAAAAGAAGACTCAGAAGTTGTACTTGTTTTCCAATTTAATAATGCAGGTTTGATGAAACTGTCAAGGTCCATCTGTCCATACAGGTAAATATTGTCTGATAATTTTCCTCTCCAGAATGGCCTAAAACAAGATTCTTTGTTGCCACTGCTTTTCAGCTTTGCTTTAGAATATGCCATTAGAAAGGTCCAGGAAAACCAGGTGGGACTGAAATTAAATGGGACACATCAGCTGTTAGCCTATGCTGATGATGTGAATCTACTGGCTGATAATATAGATACCATAAAGAAAAGCACACAAACTTTAATTGACACTAGTAAGTAGGTTGGCCTAGAAGTAAACACAGAGAAAACTATGCATATGTAGCTGTCTTGCCACCGGAATCCTGGGTAAAATCATGACATAAAGATAGCTAACAGATGCTTTGAAAATGTGGCACAGTTCAGAAATTTCAATTCAATTCTTTATTATTAATGTGCCGAGTCAACAGCCGCAAGGCCAATTACAGACACAGCACAGTGCAGATGAATGAATTACATTACAGTCAAACTTATTAAAAGTCACATACAAATTACAAATAAGTACTTGAGGCAAATAATAATGAATAAAAGTAAAAGTAAAAGTAAACAAACAAATAGCTGATATGGAATGAAACATAAATATTTAATAAAAATACTAACAGTTTACTATATTTAAAATTTGTTTGGGTAGAACATTCCTGGCTCCGAATACGTCAACATCCCTGCAGACAGCATTAGCAGCTGCTGCGCATCTAGCAGAGGGAACAACAATAACAAATCAAAACCTGATTCAGGAGTAAATTAAGAGGAGATTGAATTTGGGTAAGGCTTGCTACCATTCAGTCCAGTCATCTGGTCTGCTGTCTAGAAACACAAAACTTAGAATATACAAAACAATAATTTTGCCTGTGGTTCTCTGACATTAAGGGAGTAACACCAACTGAGGGTGTTTGAGAACAGGGTGTTGAGGAGAATATTTGGACCAAAGAGGGATGAGGTGACAGGTTGGAGGAAACTGCATAATGAGGAGCTTCATAACTTGTACTCTTCTCCAAGTATAATTAGAATGATCAAGTCATGGAGGATGTGGTGGGCAGGGCATGTAGCACGAATGGGGAGAAGAGGAATGCATATAGGATATTGGGGGAAAAACCAGAAGGAAAGAGACCACTAAGGAGACCAAGATGTAGGTTGGTGGATAATATTAAAATGGATATTATATTTAAGCATCCTGTTGCACTCTATACGGTAAATGATATAAGTCCGTCCCAAGTGCAAACAATATATTATATGTCCTTGATCTTGCGCTCCTTTACACTACATGTTTCGGCCGCAAACGGCCATCATCAGGTGTATACACTCACGTTGCTGTTACACTGCACTTAGTTTAAAATTTAACATTTAAAAACACATTGTTCCTTTCCTTGTTATTATCAACATCTACTTCATTGATATCTGCCTGGTTTGTAGATTATTTTANAAATTTAAAATTATTAAGGTTACTTGCCCTATGTCTAAAGTGCTGCAGCGGCTAGTTCTTGTTTCCACACTGTATAGGTGTTATCTGTAATCTATATAAATAAAAATATTCGTATTATTATCTTATGTGTTTATATTGTTATTTGTACTTACTCTGTGTAGTACAGCACACAATACATCAGACAGCACACGTAGTAAAGAATAGCAGCGGCATGCACACAGGAAGACTACACAGAGTAAGTACAAATAACAATATAAACACATAAGATAATAATACGAATATTTTTATTTATATAGATTACAGATAACACCTATACAGTGTGGAAACAAGAACTAGCCACTGCAGCACTTTAGACATAGGGCAAGTAACCTTAATAATTTTAAATTTAAAATTTTAAAATTTAGAGAAAATTTTTAAAATTAGAACTAAAGATTTTATAGTGCTACTAAAGGAAAATCAAAATTAATGTGTGTAAAATAATCTACAAACCAGACAGATATCAACGAAGTAGATGCTCATAATAACAAGGAAAGGAACAATGTGTTTTTAAATGTTAAATTTTAAACTAAGTGCAGTGTAACAGCAACGTGAGTGTATACACCTGATGATGGCTGTTTGAGGCCGAAACATGTAGTGTAAAGGAGCGCAAGATCAAGGACATATAATATATTGTTTGCACTTGGGACGGAGTTCATATCATTTATTAAAATGGATCTTAGAGATATAGGATGGGATGGATTGAATTAATCTGGCTCAGGGTAGGGATCAGTGGAGGGCTCTTATGAATACAGTAATAAACCTGCATGTTCTATAAAATGCTGGGAAGTTCTTGAGTACCTGCACAATTGGTGGCTTCTCTAGGACTCAGCTCCATGAGTGAGTCAAGTTTTATCTGGACAAGTGACTCATCTGCTCCCCTAATGCCATGTGTCTTAAGGCATGTATTCAACTGTGAACAGCATTTTTCATTTTTTGTATTTCGATCACGATTACCCAACCTCCGGATCAACTCTAACCAGTTCAGTGAGTGTTTCCTGTAATTGAAACTTCCTACTTCTGTGTTCTATTGTATTTTTTGTGGGCTATCTAACGGTGCTTTAAGTGTAGCACGTAGGATGACTGGGGAATGAGGAACTGGAACAGTTGGAAGGAAGCAATGATGTTCAATTTATGCGATTTCATCCTCCGTGACTATTTTTTGTAACACAACTATCACATAAATCAAGAAATACATGTATACTGTCTATAATTCCTTTTATAATAAGTTCTGAACAAACTGCCTAATTTTCATAAATCATTACAAGACGACCATGTCGCTGGAAGTCCCTCAGATATTTCTTAATCCTGTAAGATCTGAAGCTACTGCAGCAGCTGAAGTTAATAAAATCTTCTTCGACTATCAGCTGTGACATCTTACATCCCGTCAGACCTTGATGATGGGGACAGAGATGGTCCTTGATATGTTGATAATTTTTAACCAACTGACACTGCTGATAGCCTGCAAATATTTTATAATTTTCTTAACCCTTTTTATGCTGAGATTTATTCAATAATAATATCTTTCTTGTTCTGTGGACATCATCCATGGTAGATGACATGTAACTTTCGTTGATGAATAACCATAAAGAATTTGCATTATGAAACAAGAAACTCAATAATTAAGCTGAAATGGCAGTGTTCTTTAGTTATAAATCTCATCCACGGCACTGGAAGGGTTAAATCCTGAACTTCAATGATCCAACATGGCTATCATGAAAAATTAGGTATGGTTAACACAGTGGTGGAAAAGTGTCTTCTGGGATGTCATGTTGTGCAGTGTGGTAGAAGTTCACTGATATTTCAGAGGAACATACTGTCTCCATCTTCAATGTACAAAAAGCAGGCCAAGAAAGCATCATGCTGTCACATCCCAGATGAAAGTAATTTTCGGTCACTGCCAATAGCACTTCAAATGTATCGCAACACAGTACCTATTCATCATAAGGTTATTAACTTTGGTATCACAATACTTAAAAAAAAACTGTTTACATTATTCTGACAAAAGTAAAATATAACAAATTATTTTGAAATTCTTTTCAGCACTGAGACCTAATTTCATATCAAATATCAGGCCAGATTAATGTTTTAAGGTTTAATGAAATGTGGTATGTATTTCTTTTGAAGCTCGATAGCTTTGTAGTAACTTTCTACATCAAGGCCATCCAATTTCCTGAAGAAAAAAACTCTTATTTGTGGTTTTGCAAAGCAGAGCTCGACTTCACCATAAAGTTGAATAACTGTGTTATCCTGCGGATACACTTCCAATAAATGTAAATCTAATGCAATGCTATATGGCCCGCCCTGTTCAAACACACTAACTAATGTTGAGGGAAGTATGACTCTCCCCACAACTCGTACTTTTACATTGGCCCAGCGCTTGAGACTCGTGACCTCCGAAATTTCTTCTATAGCCATAGGAACATACGGCTTGCTCTGGTAATTTACTAATGGCGTGAAGATTTGACTTTGCACCATTAAGTTCTGAAACAAATAAAATTCTTTCAAATTATATATAAAACGGGACTTAAGAAACGAGAATGTTGTGATGTGGAGTGGATTAACCCAGCTTATATCAAAGGACACTCACCTGCTTCTCGCTGGAAAGGTGATCAGCCCCATGTTCTGCCTGATGTTTGAAACTCATATTCCACTCTATGACGGCACGTCTATCGATGTTGCCTAAGCTTTCGATATAAAATTGGATATAATGCAAACATGCCTCATGCAAGTCCTCGCGTCAGGAACGAACCACTTCCTTCAAGCCCTTCAAGCCTAATTTCACAATACAAGCCACTGCGGCTAATAAGTTATAACCGTTATAACGATACTCAGCCAACCATTTCCCGCGCTCATGTTTGTTTGAAGATGTGTGCGCTTCTAGCGGACACTTCGAAAATTATTTCAACAAACCTTCTAAACCAAAAAGTAACCATAAGCATTGGTACAAACATCATAGATCATATAGATTGTAAGATTTGAGGCTTTCACGGCGGTGACTACGAAGAAATCAGTCATCTGGGATTTGGCACCGTGTACATGTGGTGTTAACCGACGTTTCGGAGGAACGTATCGCCTCCATCTTCAGGGTAGAAGGAAAAATATAACAAATCCGCAGGCGAAGAGACCGTGAGAACCAGTAACCAGTCTGCTTTTACCGGTTCTCACGGTCTCTTCGCTTGCGGATTTCTTATATTTTTCCATCTACCCTGAAGATGGAGGCGATACGTTCTTCCGAAATGTCGGTTAACACCACATATACACGGTGCCAAATCCCAGAAGACTGCTTTCTTCATCATATAGATTAATGAGAGGTAGCGAATGTGCTAAGAAATTGTAGAGAAACCTTACCAATCTGTGAACTGAATAGAATGAGGGATGAAATAAAGGAAACTCAGAAAATTCTTAAAGTATGTGGAAGAACTTACTTGTTTGTACACAGACGTTGGCATGAACACGGCGAGTTTTAATATTTGTGTTACATCTTAGGGGAGGCTATGTAGGGACGAATGGTGAGCATTAAATTTTATTTAGAAATGGTCGTAGTCTATTTTCTTTGCGGGAATTTGCCCGAAGAGGGTGTGACAGAATTCGCGATGTGTAGTCTGTATGGTCTGTATGGCTGATGCCCCGGAAAGTACCGCATGCATACTTTTTCTAGTTTTTTTACCTTGCCCGTTAAATACGGTTTGGTTTGTCGTAAAATGACGATACCCCATCGAAATGTGCATCTCCTTGTGGCACGGTACCCTTTCTTCTGATTTCTAATCTTGATTAATTAATTCATCATTAATTACTTCGCAACTCATTTCGTCTTCTAACGCTGCAAAATTTATCGTCAGTTTTCCACAGCAATGTAATCTCACCTTCCACACGTCTTAATTATTGCACTTATTAATTTGTATGTAATAGTAATAATGTCTGTAAGTTATAATTGTTGCATTTTCAACAGAAACTTTATGGTTTCTACAAGTTTCAGGCTACTTTTACACGAAAATTACGCCAACAGGACAATGGACAATGACAAAAATAACATTCATGTGTAATCCTGTAACTCTTAGGTGCAACATTTTTAATCGTGTTAATATAAACCCTTAGTCTTATATTTTGACAAGTCTGAAAATTTATGCATAGTGTAACAATTCTGGTTCATTCACTTGCTTCTTTATTTTGAAAACTGTAAGACTTAAGAAAAAAGTGTACTAGACATGAAAATTTATTTCCTTTTTCTCAAAAATTTTTGACTGCAGTAGAATTTGGAAGTTACACTTAAAGATATGCACAGAAAGGTATGTAGGTCTTCATGTAAATTGTCCACTACTGTTTTCCAGTTTTGACTAAAATTTCAACGTATCAACAGATTTTAGCAAAATTCCCCTGTACCAAACTTATGGCAATGTGTTCAGCAGTTCTTGGGCCGTTTCACAGAGACAGACACAGCCTGTAATACAGACACACTCTGCAACTTCATGTTGCAGATGCACAAAAGGAAATTAAAATTACACCTCACTAAGTCATGCCTTGCCTGTTGTACTTATCTATGTACTAAATTCAACATGCAAAATTCATCATTGGTGAATTTCTAAATTACGTTTTATTTGCCTATCCATCATGTTATTTCTGCCACTGACAGAAAATGTATAATAAAAAATATGTCACTTTCCATTTTCCATGATCAAGTTCATTAAATATTTCTTTTCAAAGCATGTTGCATGAACATAACATTGCTCATTGAACATAAACACAGTCTGTCTTGCTGCATCACACTTCCTTATCTTTTTAAGTATTATGATTGCTTAAGTTTCAATTCCACTTTTAAAAAATCAGTCATTTTTCCCATTATGTCAAGCTATGTAAACTGTACACTAATTGTGACAAAAGCACCTTATGTTGTTGGTTCATAATGTTTCTTCTTAGCTTTAATTTATAATTATTACTAAGCTTTTTGAACTGCCATTCTAATGTCTTTAAACATTCGAATTTAAATTTCAGCTCTTAACACAATGTCCACATTTTCAAAATAAATGATGTTAGTACATCTTAAATACTCTCACAGATAAATACAATATAACCTATACTGTATCTAAAACATCTTTGAGGGTTCATCATCAGAGTGTTATTGACTGTTAGGGTCACACAGGACTTTTCTTCCATAAGGTTGCATACTGAAGGTTTGACATACCTCGGAGATGTTTTAGGCTGACATTAATCATGATTGCTATGCATTCATTTTACAGGAATTTTATATTGTCATATTTTACTAAAATAATAAAATTTCTCCATCTACAGTGAGACCACCAAAAGAAGTACCATGGATTAATTCCCTCCACATCTCCCCTGACCTGTTATGCTTCATGCTCCACTCATTCATTCTTCTCAAAAAAAAAATACTGACAGTGATAATCATGTGATCGACACAGACCTGAGGGGACTGCAGTGGTAGGCAGAGATGGGGAAGCCTCAAGCACTATGATCCCAATCATCCATAGAATTTTCCCGTGGCATCAATATAATTATTTTCAAATTTATACAGTCTATCCACATGAATACTTTATTGCTGAAACTATACATACCTTTAATATTAACGTTAAAACCTGAAAATAAATTAAAAATGATTCATCCTTAATTCTGAAACTTCTAAATTTCAGTAACAGACCACTACATTTCAAATATCACTTCACCTTCCTGTCCTATACCTAACAAGTACATGGAACATATCTCATAATAAAGCATAATATCAATACAATATTTTGTCACTAGACCTAGGGCTTGAACCTGTGTCTTCTCTTATCCATCTAAGTGCCATATTCCCAAATATGGCTCCCACATCTTCAATCTAGTGCCCTAAAACTGCTGGCACTCTCATGAACATGGGAGAGAGAAACTATAATAGTTCCCAGGAAAAATAATATCAATTACAATTTTCATGCCTGAAGAATGATACCAATGTTGCAGTTAGCATCTAGAAGACTTGGAATCAGTAGAAAACACACATAACGAAGTCTTCTCAAGCTATCAGTCATGTGGAATTCGTATCCAGTGACCTTCAGGGGTTGATAAGATGTGTAACATGCCTGCACACTGTTTATAACCACATTTCATGCTCTTCCCTGTCCTACCACAGACTGCTGGGAGTACAATGGGTAGAGCAAAGGAGTCGGTCATGATAATCCCTCTTGCTTGACCTCTGGCACCTCTATCAGTACCACGGCTTGTAATGACTGAATGCTGAACTCTAGCGACTGTAACCCAAGCAGTATGCATGACTTCAGTCACTGTTCCCTCTGGGTGCGCAATGGGACACCCTTCAGTATGCTCTGATTAATACATGTCACACAAAATAAAATTAATTTCTTTACTGTGTTGTGTTGCATTACAAAAATAATGCTGTTCCATCTACACCATCTTAATACTGATACCTAAATATTAGGTATATTTTGTGTAGAATTTAATTATGAACAGAATCAACCTCACATCTTACAGAATCAATTGACACTTTAAAATTCTGTATTCTTCTGAAGTCCGATTTACACATTAATTTATAATGAAATTATTAAATGAAGTTTGTTTTGATTTATGTTCTAAAGTCTTCACATCAAAATTTTCTTAATTAACAATCAAGTTCCTTCTGTCAAATGTGACATTTGACGGAAGGAACTTGATTGTTAATTGGTTAGTGTGACGGACCAGAATGAAAGACCTTAAAAATTTTCTTCATTGTTCAGTGTGGCCCCACCCATTAGTTATAGTTCAAGAATTCTTAACTGTGTGCATGGCTATGAACGTGTTGAACCTTCCTGTATTAAGAGGAACAGTCCAACTCTCAACTCTTGACAAATTCCTACTCACTCTAGTACTTTCTGCTTGTCAAGGGTAATTTGTGAATAAGGGATTGAGTTTGTCATATAAGATGTATGAACTCATGTTACAGACTGCATAACTCATCATCAGCCAAAGTTTGATACTTTCTGTTTTCAGTTAATTTACAGCATAGAAAATGTTGCACAATTGTGTTTATGTTATGTCAAATTACAGGACATTCTCATCTGTCTGCACTGAAATACTGTCACCCAAACATTGGAGTTTTCTATCCCCACTTCTGTGTGAGAATGAGATAATGCACTTTTCTTATTCTTCGCATTGTGTTGCACTGTCTCGACATACTTCCATAGGCTTACTTTAGTTGCAAGTTCGAGATTTCAGAATGTTCTATGACACGTTTGAACTGTATATGAATCTTGAAATTCAAACACACTTTTGTGAATATTGGTGTTATGGACACAGTGCACTCCAATATTCAAGTGACAACATCTGAAACTTTGGGAATTGAATCTAATCCCACTTTCTGTCTTACTATTAACGCTTCTTTTATGTTACTTTATTTTGTTTTTGTATCCCTAATTATGTTCAGATATAGGACTCTCCACATACTAAGCTAGTATGCTTACCATTAGCGCACTGAGATGATATAATAATGGTTATTAATAACACGTCCCCATAAGACAAAACAGAATCAATGCCTGAAACATATTAATATCATACCTTGGATAACATCCATCATACTTTATAACAAATCAGACATTATGACAAATTTAGAGAATTATAATAAATACATCTCAGTTCCCAGAAATGCATTTGGTAATTGGTAATCCTATTAACATTTAATACTTGTCAAAAAGATGTCTGTATATCTTCTCATTTACAGTATTGCATTTGCCTTGAAAGAAGAATATATATAATTTCTGATACAGGAAAACAGTACAGTCATACTTGTCTCTTGGATTTGGCATCAAAACTCTTTTGAAAATAAAACTCTTTAGCACTAAAAGTATACACTAATGGCCTTCAACACATTCACTACCAATCCCATCATCTGACAATCTCAAGTTCATTTGTGGGCAGTTGCCACTGTCTACATAAACGCTATTTCTCTCCTACAGATATCACTCAAATGCAGAGAAACTTTAAATATACCTCTGTCAAAGCTTAGAGTCAAAACATATAGCAATTTTTTACTGTTTTCTACTTGTTCTCTTCCATTTCTGTTTAGAATGTTCTGTGGAAAAACGGCCAGTCCAGCAGATGGACTCACAGTATGGGGATATGGAGGTCAATGTGTTAATAAAGGTCTAGGACACTTTTAGTGTTATCACAAATAAGTGAGAATGCAGTGACAGTTTCCATACAAAAAGAGACAACTGGGACAGAGTTCTACAGCAATACTTATCTAAATACCAAACTTCAGTAACCTGTATACTATTTCTTTCAAAAATTGTATATTTACAATGTGTTCATGTACACACACATGCGTGCATATGAGTATGTTCAGCTGCAGAACTATCACATATATGCAGACTTACGTACTAGTAACTGAACATGAGAATGCGCACACTACCCCACAAACAGAAGCACTATTATTGTGCTGCATACACATACACACACACACACACAGGCGCTCTGTAATCAGGCACAAAGACACCAATATTTGGTCCAAACTTAACGAGATACATTACCTACATATTTCTCTGTACTCAAGAAACCACTACCCAAAGAAAGGTTTAAGAGTGACCCAAAAAAGCACCTATTTTATTTAAGGCCTTGAAGGGCCATATTAAGGACACATAATTTTTCTTAGAACATGTTTCCAATATTATTTGTAGAAATGTATGAATTTTAAGTCCTTAACCATACTGTTCTTCATGATCTGCCAATCAAGTGATGACAGATATTTTATATAACATATACTTTTTTGTCCTCAATGATTTGATGTCTGGATCAACTTGTTTTTGACATCAGTCTCCATATTATGGCACAAGAACACAAATACACAAGAAGGAACACTAACCACACATTGTATTATGGTTTCATATGTGTAAACAGAATACTCAAGGTCATGGGAAAACATCACTGAACCTATTTCAGTTTTCATTTATCTGCATGTTACGAGATCTTGTGCCAAATACTCTACCGCAACGGAAGCTGAACAGCGTCACTGTTCCATCTCTGGTATTGTTTCATCACCACAGCTGCAACACTAGTCAGTCTGCTCTTAGCCATAGAGCTTCTTTTCAGGTTATTTAATGACATTTTTCCAATATCTACCTTAAGGGACTGAGGAAAATGATGAAGAACCTCAACCAGAACAGCCAGTGTACCAGCTGAGATTCAAAACAAGCACCTCCCAAATACAAGTCTTAAAGAGAGTTACCTCTACAGCAACCTGTTAACATTGCTTAGCAGTGATAATATTTGGGAAGTCCTTTTCCCTGTTCTGTGCTGATGTAGCAGCATTGCTCTGACCGCCTTTACCATGTGTGACATTCACTGCGCATGGTTCGCACTTTCAGCTCCAGAGAAGCTCGGCAGAATTTCCGCACATAATACATGAAAATGATATTACTAATTCAGGACTAGAGACAGGCTCAGTATGTGGTTACGTTCCCGTCCGTTAGAAAACAGCAAAGCTGCCTATCAGAATACAACTTTTATATGAGCACTGTGTGGAATATCTTTACAATCATAAATAGCTTGTCACTTAAATGCCCCCTGCCCATCATTTAAACTTTTTCTGGCAAATACCAAGTCTCGATTGCGTTCTTAACGTTATTCAATAAGTAATATATTATTTGTAGACTTTCTGAACCAGATGTTTCATTATTATGTACATTATTTCGGTACAGTGAACAATATGAGAAATTTACATGAAATGCACATTACATGTAACATAGCAGTTACGTGAAAGGCACAACTTGTCATGGTATATCTTCACTGGACAGTACATGACCATTCTTTGTAAAGCACTCCACAAAGTTTCATGACTGCCATCACAGACTTCCGCCATCATACAATATCCAGCACCCTGCTTCACATTTTTACAACCTACTTCTCTATGATTTATTATTGCACAATCAAAGCCATAGGAGACACTGTTTGAAAAATTAATATATCGAATTTCTGATTCACCATTCCCTTTGGCCCAGCTGGGCTCCTTTCCTTACCCCCTCCCTTGGGTTTCAGTGACCAACTTCCTGGCACCTCACTATATCTCAACCTACATAACTGCACACCGTCATAACCCAGAGGAACCAAAACGTGAACAATCAGACACTAAAACCTCAAAACTTACACAGCTGAAACTGTATCATACTCTCCAATTCTCAGAAAGCTGGAGGACTCATTCCTAATTATCCACTTACGCTCCAACAGTACTTAAAAGAGTTGATTCTAAAGGGTTCTGACGATGGTGGATGACGCACAGAATTACTGGGGTCTTGGACTTTTCCCATTGTCTGGAATTCTAGGTAATAGAGGATATGACGTTTCAGAAACTTCATCTGTTTCCGTCTTCAGGTGACAAAGGAAGACAGAAACAAATCCAGTTTCCAAAACGTGTTCTCTATTACCGAGAATTCCGGACATTGGAAAAAGTCCAAAAACCCTGTAATTCTGAGTATTTAAAAGAATTAACAACTGAATTATAAGTTTGTCATTAATGTTACAATGTTGTATTCTTTATCTTTCATTACCTATAACTAGACTTGGAACTGACAATTAATTCCACATTTATTGTAAGATGTATGACTTATAATGTATTCAACAGGCTTTCCTACTATGTATTTGTAGCATGCAAAATAAATTTGAAACAGTGTGTGCAATGTTTTTTGATTCAGACTATGCTGATGGTACAGGTCGTTTCTTTCAACCTGACCTCTGTGTTGCACATGAGGAGAAAAGCAGTGGTTGCAGCTGCAGTGTGGGAGAAAGTGATACACTGTGACCACGGCCCTAACTAACACACTACACACCCTCCAATCCTAATCTCAATTAGCTGACTTGATCACACCCACTGTACATTCTGCTAACGGCCAGGTCTAAAAACATGGATGGTACTTATAAATCATTCCTCTCAGTAATACAGATTCTAGTTACTAGATGGGAGAAGCATCTGGGTACCATTCTCTCTTTGTATCTCTTATAAAATAATAATAAGAGCAAACTGTCCTAATATTTTGTACATGACGGATTATACTGCCCTTCTGTGTATGCTCACAATGCTGGCTGTTATGTGATTCCCACTTCCTATACTATTTACAACTTCATCCTTTTAATTAAGAAATGTAAGTATTAATTTGTCCTCTGTTTACATATCTCCCCCCCCCCACTAAACACTACACAGAGCTGTGACAGACGGGGCCATAACAATGTTGATCTGGCATGTCACTCTCTAATGCATTCATACAAGTAAAATCATGACACTGATCAGAATGTATCACAGATTGAAATAACAATAACTGAAGAGTGGTGACTCTGTATAGTCTGGTAGAAGTTTACTGACATTTCAGAAGGAGATACTGAGTGAGCCAAGCAAGGAAAGCAGTGCCAACAAAACTGCAAAGATATAGGATGAAGAACAAGTTCTAATCATCCCAGGAGACAGATGGGAGAATAGATCATAGGCCTGGAGAAGAACAGGGACAGCAGGCAGAGATTGAAACGGGAAGCAGACAGAGAGGTGTGGTGAAGGTAGGACGACACAGGACCACCCGAGCCTCTACACATGGTGCAGAGGAGGATGGAGAGTGTGTAGGCCCTACAAGGCAGACAACTGCCCTGCAAACGACAACGTGCACCGGGCCCAATGCCCTGGTCTGAGAACCCCACATGACACATTCCAAGGAGGCTTCCTATGTTCTTTCAGGAGTAGATGAGAGGTTAACCATGAGGAAGGCAAGTATTTACCAGACCACAAGGTGTCAATCCCAGAAAACAGAAATGATCATAGTAACTGTCACAGAAAAATTCAGATCTCACAAAATATCAAGTACTGCACAATGGTAAAAAAAGATATGCCTAAATCAATGAATTCATTTGGGGCACAGCATCTGTTACATCTATACACATATTAAATCCTTTCTCAGACTCTTACAAATGAGTATAATTGTTGTTGGAAAGACTGCTGTGACATTTATCATTTAAAGTCTTTAAGTATCTAGCAACTTCAAACTAAATCAGCAGTTCTGCCAACTTCATTACCACAGGCGACCATAATGGCAGACTGTACTAATATGGATGTGGCAAAATTTGTGAAACACACTGTACTCCATGTTTATAGCATGCAGATCAAAACTTCTGCCCTTTCGCTGGAACACTAAGGTACTGTAATGTCCATCCATTTTATTGCACTGTGTTAGAAATAATTAATTTCAAAATGTAATTTGTAGTGAAATCTCTGCAAGTCGGCCACCTGGTGGCCAGAGCAACACTCTTCTACCTTATATTTTGTTCACCTTACTGCATTTCATGCCATGTTGGGAACAAATACATGATTGATTTTTGCCCTACTCTGTACAAATGAAACTATCTCAATCCTGTCCCTTTTATGTACCTGTTATGATCAGCAGTTAACAGTTCACTGAATGATGAATTCTCTTGTTATTCAATTTACCATTAGACCTACTGTGTTTTTCACTTCTTATTGTTGATTACAATTCATGACAGAAAAACATCTTTCACGTTTATTTCATATCCACTAATTTGATTTCAGCATGCAGTCGGCCCATGTATGAGGGGCTCAGACACAAAAAAGAGACAGCCATAGAGTTTATAACTGTGGCAAAAGTAAAAAACTTAAGAGTTAACAATGAGTCACTAAAATGAGAAACTGTAACACTACTTGCATGTAAATTGGCCAGATCTGACTGGAACCACGAGTGACCAACATAGACAGACTTCACAGTAACTCCACCTACAGTTCTTTCAACATCACCTTACCCTTTTTCCAATGTTTTGGCTACTTCTTCCAACAGAAACATAACCTGCTGGCTTACAGAGATGCTGAATTGTCAATGTATGTATGCACCTTAAATTCTTTTGTACAACACAAAGAAACGAAAAGAGGTGAGAAAACAAGCTATATTCTGTAACAAATAAGAAAGAACAAGGGTTCCTGTTAGAATAAATACAATTTGACGAGACGAGTATTATCTTCTGGGAGGTGACGCCATGTAATCTGGTAACGTTTACCGACATTTTGGAAGAATATGCTACCTCCATCTTCAGTATCATTGAGTATGCCAGAAGATGGAGGTACTGTTTTCCTTGAAAATATCAGTAAACAGACTACGTAGCATCACATCCCATATCATAGTCACCACTGTGGGAGTCTTACACCTCACAACTTAACATGTTTGCCCTTTGAATTTCTACAGGAAGGAGAAGTAACCACAGTCAAATCTTTTCAAAAGTAAATACTCAAGTATTAATAATGGTTAACAAAAGTAATATGATGATGAGTTATGTATTTCACTGCAATGGTTTTCATGAATAGACCTGCATGTTCTCTCAACTGCTGACAATATGCAACCCAAACATATTTCTCCCAGTTTGGACCCTCGTAGTCAGCGACTTAAAAACCTAGTTTCTTCATACATTATTGCTGAATTCTTTCTGCTCAGAACTGAAAAGATCTTTCACAGGAGCCAAAAGTTTTTCAAGAAATGTTCGAACAACTGACATAAAAATATTAGTATCTTCATTGTCCCATCCTGGACACATTATTTGTTCACAAGTTTGAACACCACTAAGTATAAACAAATGAAATTTTATTTTTCATTGCTTTGTTAACTGGCTCAATATTTATAAAGAACAGACCAGTCTAGACAATTACTGAATCTTGTTCTTCAGTTGTAAAACCAAGAAACAAAATCACATCTCTCACTACAACACAACTGTGACACAGAATTTGCTAATAAGTATAATACACATATAAATAAAAATGAAACTTGGGAAAGATTTGGCAGGTATGATTAAGTATACAATCATTCAGAAAATAGTCATGTAACACTCTTTTAAGATTCTAGACAGTATGTCAACTATCTGGAAGTAATATCATGTAATTTTATTATTAATATCCTTTTTGAAAAAAAAAATAAAGGTACGACATGTATGTTGCTTGACCTCTGAACAACTAAAAAATTTGAAACACATTGTGAGGTTATTCAAGTCAACATGGAATGAGAGCATTAATTAATATGGAATGGAAGATTTTAGAAGAAGAGACTAAATGTTGTTATGAAGTCTGTTAAGTAAACTCCTCTTACTTTCAAACAAGCATTCACACACACAAACACACGTTACATTGTGAGTAACATTAATTAGTGCACAGTAACAAATAAATTCAATTCACAAAACCCATTCAAAGTCAAGGCTTCCTTCCAGTAGAAGAAATTCTGCAAAATTTCACTGCCCTATATGTAGGCCTGTGGGAACAAAATGTCTGGACCTCCTGGATTACAAATTTGGCTAAGGTCATAGCATGGAATAGGCCAGTTTGCATGTATTCCATTGCACCAACGCAAACTACCACCAATGCACACTGCTCATGATTCCTATTTCAAGTCTATTTCTGGAGTATCAATGTGGAAGGGTCTGATAAGCTGTCCGTGTTCAACAATTGGGGTCTGATCTTCCTGAGTGTCAATGCGAATCCGGATTTTGTTCCGATCTGGAAGCAGATGAGGCAGAGATCGGGGAACATCACCATTCTGGGGAGACGGAGTTGGAGTAGGAGATGACGATGCGTATGGAACATATATCCTTACGATGTCTGGACTCGGAGCATGAGGGGTGGCACGTGGAGTTGAGTGAGCTGATGGACCTCGCTGTATGCTGCCGGGATGGCCTACACCGGAGCCACCAGAACTGGCCCCACCTGCGCTTCCATCCGATGCGTTACTGTGAGTGTCCAAGCTATTGTCAAGAGCTTGTGAGCGAGTTGCTGTGGAGAACACGGAGAGATCCGCAGTGGAAGTGATGCTGGTGTCCGCTAAAGACCTTCTTGAACTGCTGTGATGACAGTCCAACAGTGAACTTGCATCATCTATACTTGGGTCAAATGAGAATTTGGATCCTGAAAATAGGCAAATATACACTTCAAAGCTGCTTCTTCACAAGCATTTGTGTGACATCACTTTTTGCGGTGAATCTTAGGGAACTGCTGGTTTATATGGGGCTGTTTCCACACAGCTACCCGGCTGATCAATGATTTACTATGATGCGACATAAACATGTGACATGGTTTACATATGTAGAACATTTACTGAATCACCACATCACCTAGAGTTTCATTACACAAAGGAACCTATTACTATTGGCATTAAATGTGTCAAACCTGTATGCATGATTGAAGAAAGGAGGAATTCTGATATGTATCCAGAAATACTTTTAGTAGTCAACTACAGTATACCCTCACATTACAGAAATTCCAGTTACAAAATTTCACACTTACAGATATTATAACATATGACCATAAGATTCACAATAGAGGCCATAAATTTGCATTTATGGAAATTTGGGACATATATCACAATTTTTAAGCACAAAATGCAAAGCAACAATAATTCAACCAAAACTACCTTTTTTAGACTACTTTCCTTATCTTGAAATGAATAAAAGTAGTCTTACGAGATCGCCATGCTGTCTGTACGTCTGTGAATCCCTACCTATCAACTTTTGATTGCCTCAACTAATCTATACGAAACTTGGTATGTATAACACAGCAACTGAGCCCATCTCAAGGCCATACTTCATAAATCCCTCCCATCAGTCTGTGCATCTGTATATGTATCTCTCCTATTGTTGCTAGGTGAAAACCTAGTAGAGACGTTCCCACAGCAGCGGAGAACTGTTGGAGGCGTTGTTTTCTATGTGGTCCATGTCATATCTCAGGAAAGTAAGCAACCGGTTCTTCCCAGAACTCCCTGCTTATAAATTATTATTTGTCTGTGATCACATATGCATCTGTGAGATAGGGTAATGGCTGATACTGTGGTTGCTACTCCCAGCTTAGTTTAGACTGTTTTGTGTTTTCTGCTCATTTAAGACATCTGTGTACCTGCTACTGTTTCTCATTATTAAAAGAATGTGTTTTTATTGCAACTGCAGACCAAAAATATTTTCATAGGGACACATCTCTTTTTATAACATAGGTAAAAAAAATCTGTCCCTTTGCTTAACTAATTAAGCACTAGACCATGAAGGTGCATGGGGGAGTGGGTGCATAGATCCACATTTTCTTGACCTTGGCACTAGCTGGAGGCATGTGGTCAGCTTCATGCACCGGCCGCCTTACCCCCAGTATCCATTGGCTAGGAGGTTGGGTGGACCCCAGAGCTGGTCTGGACGTAGAGAAAATTCCTGACCTTACTGGGACTCCAACCTCTTGGTCATCCAGCCCGTAGCTAGTTGCCATACCAACTACGCTATCCTGGCTCACACTTCAGTGGTACATATACTAATTTTAAGACATAGGAGTGAATGGAAATATGGGGTTATGTTACAGAAGTTCACGACACAGACACTGTTTCAAGAATACATCCCTTTCATAACATGGATGCATGCTGTACNCAACCTCTTGGTCATCCAGCCCGTAGCTAGTTGCCATACCAACTACGCTATCCTGGCTCACACTTCAGTGGTACATATACTAATTTTAAGACATAGGAGTGAATGGAAATATGGGGTTATGTTACAGATTTTGACAAGAGTGTGAACAATAAACACAACTGACGAGTCAAAATAGTGGCAATGATTCATAATAGACTTTCCGAGTTATGTTAAAATTGACAACAACAATAAACAAACTCCGTGGTTTTAGTCTGCAAGCAAACTATACCGATCGATCGACCGCCGCTTGTCAGCGACGTTAGTGCCGACTTTAGTGGACAGAGGGTGTCACATGGTCAGAGCAACAACTTCCCACGGCCGTTAACTTCGGTTTTCTAGACCGGAGCCGCTATTTCCTTGAAATAGCTCCTTAATTATCATCACGAGGCTGAGTGGACCCTGTTCCAGACAGACTACTTCCCAGAAAAAATCTCGTAGAACCGGGAATCGAACCCAGACCTCTGGATCTGTAGCCAGGAACTCTGACCACTAGACCACAGAGGCGGTCCATGTTAAAATTGACTGTTACTTAATTTAATTTATTTTGGGAGAGGGTATGAGCATGGGTGAAAATCAAATTATAAATGCTTATGAGTGCCCACTGCAGTTACATTCAATGAGAGTAACTATGAGGGTAAGTCAGTAAGTTACAAATGGATATAGAACTTAAACAAATAAGAGTACTGATGTGAAAAATGCTTTTATTTCTCAACATAATCTCCCTGTACACTGAGGCACTTGTCCCATCGTTTCACAGGCCTCTGAAAACCAGCAGCATAAAATTCTTTGGGCTGCTGTTGGAACCAGGCGGTGACTTCCCTTTCTACAGCTTCATTGTCGGGATAATGTTCAGCCGAAAGATGATGTTTAAGAGGGCCGAACAAATGGAAGTCGCTTGGAGCAAGGTCGGGGCTATACGCAGGATGCTCAAGGACTTCCCACTTGAAATTTTGCAGTGTCTCATTTGTCTTGTTGGCAGTATGGGGACGTGCGTTGTCATGCCTTTGGTGAGGAGTCCTTTTCGCTTCCAGTGAATGACCTTACAAAGTTTCCTGAGGATGTTAGAGTAGGAGTCGGCATTTATGTAAATACCGACTCCTGCTGTAACATCCTCAGGATGTAAATGTTCCCTGTAAAGGGAAGTCAATGCCTGGTTCCGACAGCAGCCCAAAGAATTTTATGCTGCTGGTTTTTAGGCGCTTGGGAAACGATGGGACAACTGCCTCAATGTACAGGGAGATTACGTTGAGAAATAAAAGCATTTTTCAAATCAGTACTCTTATTTGTGCAAGATTTGAGGTTTTCACTACAGTGACTATGAAGAAAGCAGTCTTCTGGGATGTGGTACCATGTAGATGTGGTGTTAACCGACGTTTCGGAGGAACATATCGCCTCCATCTTCAGGGTAGAAGGAAAAATAAGAAATCTGCAAGCGAAGAGACCGTAAGAACCGGTACAAGCTTGCGGATTTCTTATTTTTCCTTCTACCCTGAAGATGGAGGCGATATGTTCCTCCGAAACGTCGGTTAACACCACATCTACACGGTGCCACATCCCAGAAGACTGCTTTCTTCTCAGTACTCTTATATGTTTAAGTTCTATATCCATTTGTAACTTACTTATTGACTTACCTACGTATAAATAAAAAATATGCAAATTATGGAAATTCTTACTAAGAATAATTCAAGAGTGGACTCCAGACGCAGAGCGTACCACTGAGTGTCAGAACTTCAATGAGCAAATCACATTTTTTTGGGGGGGAATAATTCAAATTATGCACTGACTGCTCACACAGATGAGGGTATGAATTACGTAAATTAAATTCTGAATTTCATTTGGTCTTTAACATTATGAAAGACACACCATAAACATCTGCTAATGATTATGGCCTTACAGGCTGTAATGCAATTTAATCTGACAGGAAAGTATCAGTGTTTCAAAGGAGACTCCTGCCTTCAGTTCCACAGCAGAATAACTGACTATATGATATCACATTTTACATGCACTGTACAACCCCAAACCTGAGGTACTTACAATTACAGTTTCCGGAATGCGACATCATGTAGTCCAGTACACAGGTACCAGCAAATAAGAAGACGCTGTTCCCCCAACAACCAGGATAGAACAAACAGAACTACACAGTGTCATATCACAGAAGACTTTAATCTTAATATTCACTGCCATGAGAAACTCAAATCTCGCACACTAATGCATCGTTAGTGCAGAAGCTCTAAGGGAGAGGGAAAAACATTCACATCAAACACAGCAAACATTTTAATTTCTAAAATTAAGTAGAAAATTAAAAAAAAAAAATACTTATTGCATCCAAGAAATAAAACAGGGAAACAACAGACTAACTTATACAGCTAACTACAGTGTCTTAGCCATTCACGTTACAAATTTGATCTAAGATTGCAATGGCTACTTGAAGTTTGTTCTCACCCTTCTGTGTGTTACATGTGCCATAATCCTTCTCAGCATGTAAGTTAGTTGTATCTGCGAAAATACAAACACATGACACTAAGAATGAGGCATGCTGTAGCGAAACAGAATTAAAATATTTCAGAAGATAAACATGGGGTAACAGGTTGGAGCCGAGGTTCTCACAGCAGCGACTATGAAGATCGCTGTCTTATAGAATGTGACACTACAGTCTGATATATCGTTACAAACATTTCTTCTAGTCTCAAGACAGACACAGCAAATTCCTACAAAATGTTGGTACCCTTCTACAAAACTACATGATGTCACATCCCAACAGGCGGTAACTTTTCTTACGACCTCCTTTAAGCAACATTCTCCACAGACTTGCAATACCATTTAAACTCCTAAAGGGTTAAAAAAACCTGCAAAAGGTTCAGACAGACATGAAGTAGCGCTTTGGCCTTTCACTCTGTCCAGGAGTGAGGTTTATCATTAGTACAGTTTATGAATGTGACCCAATAGCACAAATTCAAGGAACCTAAGAAAGGCTTGGCTAGGTCAGCATTCCTGATCCACGATTTCATTTGCTTACATGTGCAAACTACTGCCAACAATTCCCATCTCCACTTTAAACCACAGAATATATCCTGCTGCACTCATTCAATCTCTACTGTCCCTTGACAGAAACGTTTCTCAAACAGCGAAATCCATGTCCACTGTAAGGCTCCTGTTCCATCAGTGTTTGTGGCACATCTTACTGAATCACTACGCAGTCATGTGACTGTGTGGGGAAAGAGCTCTATTCAAATCTATGTATCATTAAGACTCGCCACAGACACTCACAGAAAAGGGGCCTATTACAGGCTGCAGAACAAGAAATGTTTGTTATTTCACAACATTGTGAGAGTTTAAAATGAGAAACATGTCGAGTGTGCCACGTTACTTTTCATATGATGCATATCCATGCTTCTCAAAGAAGAGCAAAGGTACAACAGATTCTAGCATGGGGGGGGCTCAAGTTAGGTTAAGAATCAAGATACTGAGTTATGGCCGCAGCATAGCTCAAGCGGTTAGTCACTTGCTTCCCACTGCGGCGGCGCAGGTTCAATCCCGGGTCTTGTCAAGTGGGATTTGTGGTGGACAAAGTGGCGTTGGGCAGGTTTTCTCCAAGTACTTCAGTTTCCCCTGCCAATCTTCATTCCACCAACTGCTCCACAATCACCCTCACCTATCATCTGGGGCTGGTACAATGGGCCAGAAGTGGCCGCAGTACAAGGGACTTAGTCCAACCCCACTAGCATTAAAAAAAAAAAAAAAGATAATGAGATTACACAAGACCCTTATTCATATGTTGAACTGGTCCAGAACTTCATTGCAAATTTCAGTCTGGTGCCTGTGTCCCTTCTGCAATGCCACTCCTGCATGGAGGGTGATCCCTCTATGGACGGCAGCCAATTTCTTCTGGGACCCGCCCTCGCCCTGGGCCCATTCCGTCAGCTTTCTGTGTCACCCTACAGCTAGATGCCAATTCCCATTCCACTGCTTCAGTGCTCCAAAAGATTTCACAGCGGCCTCTTCCTTCGGGACTTCCTCATGCCCTGCGATCGACTACATTTCCGCTGGATTTACCTCCGTGATTTCCGGATAGACCTCCATCATGTCTTGGCTGACATTGCTCAGGGCTACGATCCTTTCATGACTGCCTTTCACAGTGTCAATCAACTCCTCAGGGTTAGCTTGTCTTGGCAAGGTGGGCATCAATCCGTGAGACAAAAGTACCTGGTAGGACCTCAGACTCCTCACTATGAGAGTCTATCTTGGCACTGATCTTGGCTTCTGGCCTTGTTGTTATTTCCTCATGACTGGCTTTCATTTCGGCCATCACTTCTTCTTGGATGGTTTACAGCTCGGCTTTCATTCTGGCCATCATCTGCTCTTGGCCAGACAACAGGTGCTCCAGTATTTGCTCCGTCACTTGTATCAGTTTTGTAATGTGACGATTCAACTATCTACTGCAATCCTCAATCCACTAACTGATCAATCCAATTCCACTTCTGACATCAGTTGTCACATGTATGAGTGATTAAAGACAAGATTTAGATTGGTAAATATATTTATTGAACATTTACAGGTCATAACTACAAACAATATTGACACAATAACACTATTGATGATTTCCACACTAGGTCTTCTCCGTCTGCTTTCGGAAGTCTTTACTTGGTAACAGCTCCCATCGGCAGCTACTCCTCTGCAATGCTTTCACTAGACGTTTCCTGGTAACAACTCATCAGCTTCCATTGCCCACCAGTTAACACTCCACAACTGCACTGCACTCACTCACTGAACTGAACTATGTCAGTCCAGTCACACAGCCTTGGAGTGAATCCACAGAGAACACTGCTTGCAACACCTCTTCTACTGTTGTGTCATGGCACAGTGTATGTAACATATTCCTCTGCTGCATGTGTGCAAGCCATTACCTAGCAATGGCTAGCCATTACCTAGCAAATATGCCACAATGTGTTATTCAAATGATTATTATATATTAATTTCATATCATGAGATAAAACAGTAAATGATGTTACATGGGCTAAATTGGCTTCAGTGGCAGGTTTCCATGGTAACGGCGCTAAACAAGACACAGGAATTAATTGGGTGACGAATAAACTATGAACCATTTATAGAATCCATACCTGATGAAGGAAGCTGCGATACATCTGAATGAACTGAACTTGAATAAACAGAACTGACATGATGCAATACTGATGGAAACAAATAATTATTAAAAGCTATCATTAATGTATTCTGTCTCATTCTTGATAACATCAACAGTGTACTAAGTAAGTAAAAGTAAAGGTATCCCCGTAACAGGCCATGGAGGCCCATAGGGTTGTGAGATGTCGAGGCTCCCTCATTTTCTAGACAGCTCACAGATGACGGTGAGGTCAGCCTTACGTGCGCCGGCCGCCCTTTAACCACAGGAAGATTCCTGGTGCTCATTTCTGTTAGAGACTGAGTCGACCCCACGGCCATAGTGCGGCTGGAAGGGTTAGGTCAATTTAAAAAAATCCACCTCATCAGGTTTCAATCCCATGACTTTCTGGCTTGCAGCATGGTACCTCAACCAACTACACTACCGCGTGCCCCTCACTGTACTTGATAACAGAGAATTCTAGATGCATATACAAATGCAGTACCAAAACTTCTGTGAACAAGTTATACAAAACGGTCATAATAATTTCGGCTCAAGGAAACAAACAGTTGCACTTCTTTAGCTATTTATCTGGAAAGAATGTATAGCTTCTCAACAATAACCGTCTTAACCTTTTCCTGCCCTTTATGTTTCCAACACCAGTTCCCACCAGCTACATATTAATCTGTACAAAAATTAAGAAAAAAGAAACTTTGGTATGAAAAGTATAAAACTCCTGCCATCTGTTGTTTCTCCTTGCAAACTACTAGAAGAGCTGTTAAAGAATGTCAACAGCAAAGATATGTCAGTATACAACAGTCCACCTGGATATGAAAAGAACCACGTCAGAAGTTTTCCAGCAGATGACAGAAAAGGGTTAAAACCATTAAACCCCAGTCATATTGGGCAAAATCTGGCTGGGTACAATTATGAATTTTTAGAGATGTTGAGACACTAACAAGGTTTTGTAGTTAGAAAAATATTTAAAATAAAAAAGAACCCCCAATACAAATCCCTTCATGTAATCACATTGTGTTTTATGTTTACTGCGTGTATAGGCTACGTATCACATGGTATAATTCCGTGGATACCCCTTCACTCGGTTATAGCGGACATCTGCGATAATGGAAGCCATGTTGATCTTGTCAGTCCATCATAACAAAGGTTAATTGTGACTATAAACATCAGATCCAATGCCATTCAGAAAAATCTCACTTGGATAAAAGAAACTGAAGTTAAGTTTCCACAATAAACTCACCTCCTTCAACGGATATCCTGGAGTCCCTCTGGTGGCCATTGCTGCCTGCAGTTGGGGCTGACGGTTCTGTGATGGCAGCATCCCTCCTCAGAACCACACTTTCTCTTGTGGCCCTCTCAGCATCACTAAACTCACTTGTACGTCGACCTACTTTACGCTCAAATGTTGGCTCGGTAAAAAGTCCAAATGGATGTCGTGGCAACTCATGCTGTGGAGGCGGACCCGGATAATCCAATTTTGCACGTTTCAATTCCTCAAGTGCTTTTTCTAAGTTCATAATTGCAGTGTCATCATCAAATCCAAAGTCATGTTCCAAACGCACCTGCAGTAACCGCAACATAAGGTTATAAATATGCCATGATGTAACTCAGAAAACGGTTTCACTGGAAGAGTTATGTTACCTGTAAATACTGAAGAATTTCATCCATACCGAGACGTGAAAGGGTGCGGCGATGCATCTTGAGCAAATTGTAAGCCATCCCTGTGAGTATCCGCTCCCCCTCCAATAAATACACGTCCCACACGCGGAGAGTTAACGTAAAGGGAATCTGAAAATATAAGAATTACAAATTACTGTACTTGCTTCAAAAAAGCACATGCATAGGATCAATTAACTGGATCAGCCAAGTATCTCTGTTAAATCTGTATTAATTGGGCTACGGACTGGACGACCAAAGAATGCAGTTTTATTACTGGTGGGGGCAGCAACTCCCCTCCACCAGATTGTCCAGACAGGCTCTGGAGCGCAGCCATTCTCCTGTCCAATGGGTACAAGGGGCTCCATTCCCAGCAACTGGCTCTGGAGCGCAGCCATTCTCCTGTCCAATGGGTACAAGAGGCTCTATTCACAGCGACTGGCTCTGGAGCGCAGCCATTCTCCTGTCCAATGGGTACAAGAGGCTCTATTCACAGCGACTGGCTCTGGAGCGCAGCCATTCTCCTGTCCAATGGGTACAATGGGCTCTATTCACAGCGACTGGCTCTGGAGCGCAGCCATTCTCCTGTCCAACGGGTACAAGAGGCTCTATTCCCAGCGACTAAGTTGCTAAGGTGTAAAGCTCCCCATTGACCTCATCCTAGTGCCAAAGTTTAGAATATGTGGAGCTATACTTATGTTCCCCAAGTTTTCATGGCATGGTACTTTTTTTTATTGCTAGTTGGGTGGGACTAAGTCCCTTGTAGTGCAGCCACTTCTGGCCTATTGTACCAGCCCCAGATGATAGGTGAGGGTGATTGTGGAGCACTTGGTGGAATGAAGATTGGCAGAGGAAACAGAAGTACTCGGAGAAAACCTGCCCCAGAGCCACTTTGTCCACCACAAATCCCACTTGACCAGACCCGGGATCGAACCTGGGCCACCGTGGTGGGAAGCCAGCAACTAACCGCTTGAGTTATGGCATGGTCCTGGCATGGTACTTAATTAATTAAAACAAGGGATAACTTTACCTTTAACCTACAGAAGTTCCATGTCAGATAGGAGCAAACACAGCAACCCAAACCACAATTAGGCTGCAAAGGTTTAGATTAAAGCAGAAAGTATTTCAATATTGCCTCATTCTGAATCAAGTCTTTTGCACTGTGATAGCATGTAGCCTTGTCTTGAAGGTGAATATGAGTGTTTTGCAGAAACACTGCTTTCATCTTCAGAGACAAAAGGCGGAGACAACAGTTACCCACCTTCAAGGAAGACCATAATCTGAACAACCACAGCCATGAAAACCTTAAAATTCATACTCAGAATTACTGGGTTTTTGGATTTTGTCCATCATCCAGAATGCTAAAAGCTAGAGAACATGACATTTTGGGCACTGGATCTGTTTCCATCCTCAGGTAAAGGGGGGACACACTCTGCTAGTGGGGGTGGAGTCCAGCTGGGTTCACTCGACATGGCGGCCACTGATTGGCCTATTGTACCTGCCCCAGGTGATTATGATGATGGAGAATTTGGTGGAATGAAGATTGATAGGGGAAATCTAAGTTCTCGGAGAAAACCCTCCCCAGTGCCACTTTGTCCACCACAAATCCCACTTGACCAGACCCAGGATCGAACCCGGGCCGCAGCAGTGGGAAGCCAGAGACTAACTGCTTGAACTATGGCGTGGCCTTGGGGGAGACACTTACTCTGTTAGTTCCCAACTGAGGCTAGCTTTATCTAAGGGACCCAACAGAGTAAATTCCTCCCCCCCCCCACCTAAGGACAGAAACAATGTAGCCATTCTTTTTTGTACTATTAGCTCTGGTAGGGAAATCTGGCCCCTCTCAGGTCGCGTTGACTGGCCGTGACTTGGCTGATTAGGGGGGTCTTGGGCATAGGATGGTCAACACTCAAACACCAAGCAGTTTCAAGTCTTTATTTGAATTGCACTATTCAAGTGATAAATGTGCCGCAGTGATCAACTTAATTGCTTACTGCATTGAGGCTCTGCTACTGATTACTAAGACACTAGTTCGAGAGGAACCACAAAGAAGTGAATATTCAGGTGATCAGAGGTACAGAATATGTGAATCACCAATGAGCATAAATTTGGAGTCCTCCAGTCAAGCACTCTCTGAAGGGTAGACATTTGTCCTGGTTACCCAAAATTCAGGCAAAGGACGTCCCACCTTAGATTTTGATTGGCTGGACTGGGCAAGCTGGAAGACTGCTTAATCTTTCTCCTCCATTTAGAAAAAGAAATACTCAAGCAGCCAGAGTTTAGGGGTGAACTCTGCCACGTGCTGCATGACTGTCAAACTGGAATGTGGGGTAGCACGAGTCCAGAACGCCCCTGCTAAAATTATGACTCCCGCTGTCAAAGTTTAGAATTTCTAAAGCACCCTGTCTCATGTTACGTATTAACTTGACTGATTTAAGGATTTGCAGCAGAGTTCAAGCTTGACCCAAGCCGCCTGCCACGTGTCTCAGAAGGAAATCTCAAACTGTGAGATGAAAGTGAGGACTTTCACATAACCCTGACCATACAAAAAAAAAATTGACCATCCCCTAAATTGGACAGGTACAACAGATCCAGTTGCCAAAATGTTATGTTCTCTAGATCTTAGAATATTGGATGATGGCCAAAGTCCAAAAATCAAATAATTCTGAGTATTACACAGCATCATCAGAACCCTTTAGAATCTACTCAAAATTCATACTTCGGTAAGTTACAAATAAGCATACTCTGTCCAAGAAGCACTGAAAGAACCACTTCAATGTGTAGATTCCTGTGTCTACACCGTTACGGTCCAAATGCTTCTTCAGTTTTGGAAGGAACTTGTTCATAATTTTGTCATGATGTTCTTGATATCGCAGGAGCTTGGGAAAACCAGGGATAAAAAATCCTGAAAAAGAAATTTTAACATCAATAGCTAACAATATTGAGTACATTCATGATGCCAAGGGACTATGAAAGGGTCTCTTTACTTGAAGTGCAGGACCGCTAAAGGGCCAGCCTTAGAAAGGCAAGACACAACAGATCACAGATGGACACAGTGCAAGGGTCAGTCAACACCTGCCCCTTGAAAGTAATTTAATCCAATTTAACAACGAAATGAGAAATAACAGTGAAGTGCAAGATCGCCACTCACCATGCATGCTGTATTTCTTATCAGAGACAAGCACGGAGAGTGCCCAGAAAGCATCTTCTTCATTGAGATACATGAGAAGGAGGGCTGCAATCTGAGACATGCCTTGGCAATAGCCTATGTCTAGATTGTACACACTGTATGCTGCTAGAACATTGAAAAGCGCCTGCTGCTTGAGTCCGTAACGATCACGGAACATGATGTGATCACGGTAAGTTCGGTTCACATCAAGATCTATCTGGCGGATGTCTGGGGACCAACGCCAGGCCAGCTGACACATTTCCTGAACACAATCACACACAAATAACACAATACACTATACACTACAAAACTAGATAAATATCAAAGGATAGTACCGATGAAAGTCTTTCTCTAGTCTAAATAAAGTTGAAAAGTTAAAAACTCTGTGGTTTTAGTCTGCAAGTGAACTATATCGACCAAGCGACCGCCGCTTATCGGCAAAGTTAGTGCCAACTTTAGCGGATAGAGAGTCTCGTGGCCAGCGCAACGAATCCCCATGGCCGTTAATTTCGGTTTTCTAGACCGGAGCAGCTATTTCCTTCATACAGCTCCTCAATTATCCTCACAAGGCTGAGTGGACCCCATTCCAGACCACTACTTCTCAGAAAATAGTACAGGACATATATCTCAGACTCTCTTAATGCGGAACACCAGTTTCTATATTTACTGGCTTGTAGTTGTTTATTGACTATGATGTCATGCTACCACTATAATAACTGTCATACATAATCACTTATCAGAACATCATGTTTTGACTGCTATGTAGCCATCTTCTGATCCCCATGTATTCTGTAGTGTATGACATAATTTGATGCATTAATATGTCTTGACGAGGAACTCTGAGGATTCTAAACAGCTGATGTTGTCAAGAGGGCACAGCTGGCTGGGAGAATGAGTAAATTTGGCAAGATACGGAATGCAGAATACTGATGGAAGAATTTAATGGAAAGAGCAATTAAAACAAATGAAGGGGAGGGAAGATGTAACTAACAAAGATCTCTGTGAGGATGGGAGGTGGATGTAACTGGCTCAGGATCATGTCCACTGGCATTGGTGATATTGAACCTTTGCGTTCTGTTACCACAGTGTCCATTGCATTACTGCTGTTTCGTTTAGTGCTCACCTCATACTTCCCCTGTTGTTCTTCTCTGATTGTTTCCAGGCTCAGCAGTTTACTCCAGGCTTCTCCGCGCAGTGAATTTGGAATCCCCTTATAAATTCGACGACGCAGTTTCTCCGATGTGGACATGCTTCCCCAGTTATTAAGCATTTTGAGCCACTTCTTCACTCTCTCCATCTCCACCTGCCGTAAGCGTAACGTGTGAGGATCTGCCTTTTGAGGCAGCCGTTCATCACTGTAAAATATTTGAATTATGGCTTAAAAGACGATGAAGACAATACAAGGGATATTCAGAAAGTAACCTCTGGTGGACTGTTAACAAATAAGCAGTAAGAAAATTAAAAACAAAATCAAATCAAGGAGGATGAGGTGGGCACGGCATGTAGTACGAATGGGGGAGACGAGGAATGCATATAGGATATTGGTGGGAAAGCCAGAAGGGAAGAGACCACTGGGAAGACCAAGGCATAGGTGGGTGGACAATATTAGAATGGATCTTAGAGAGATAGGATTGGATGGATTGGATTGATCTGGCTCAGGATAGGGACCATTGAAGGGCTCTTGTGAACACGCTAATAAACCTTCAGGTTCCATAAAATGCTGGGAAATTTTTGAGTAGATGCAGAATTTGTGCCTCCTCCAGAAGGGCTCAGCTCCATGAGTAAGTAAGTAAATAACAGCACTGTAAACTGTTCCCTATATTCCACTCAGATTGAAGCCCTTCATGAAAGTAGGCATCGTAAGTTTCTTGTTCTCTTAATGCTAGAGAATGTGAGTCTAAGTAAGACGTGACTGGGAATCCTGGCTCAGCTATGAGGACATCAAGTAACTGTGCATTAAAGACTCCTCCACTTAGCATGCCACCCCACTTCACAGCATACCAAATACCAAACATAACAGGTTACATGCAAAGTTATACAGACATACACAGTTACTGTCATTCTCAAAAACTTCAACTTCAGTGCATGTTAAAAATTACTTGTGGGTAACCAAAGTAACTTATCAAAACTTCATTGCCATGTTAGCTCTACCAACCTTATAATTTATTTGTAAAAACAAAACCCAAAGACTAAACTTGGGTGACTTTCTGATGTTTATTCTTAATAACAAAACCAAAATCTTAACTTTGTGGGTTTGTTGGTGACAGATATTCTGGTTACGCTTTTTTTTTTAACAGCACCACTGAGACAGACAATATGATGGTGAAGTATTAAAGTGCCTCGGGTCTCCTGTTAATGTCAGTACCGAACCTTTACTGCTAGTTCTCACATGACCACCTCGTCCGTCACTCATGGGCTCCAGCAGTAACATTACTGATTTATATTCAGGTGATGTCGCTTCAAATCTGTTACAATTACAACTATCATGACTGAGATTTACTGTGATTTTCCTCAGTTCCTCTAGGTAATTGTCAGGACAGTACCTCAAATTCGGCCATGACAGCTTCCTTCCAAATCTTTTGCAATTCGTTATTCACCCGTCACCCTACTATGTGATGATGCTAAATAATGTGCGGCACTGACAGATTCTTTAAATAAAACAAAAAAAAAACTCTCGAATACTTGTTGGAATACATTCTTTCTTAGTTACAAATGTTGGGCTGCACCATAGCTCAAGCGGTTAGTCGCTGGCTTCCCACTGCAGCGGCTCGGGTTCAATCCCGGGTCTGGTCAAGTGGGATTTGTGGCGGACAGAGTGGCGCTGGGGCAGGTTTTCTCCGAGTACTTTGGTTTCCCCCACCAATCTTCATTCCACCAATTGCTCCACAATCACCCTCACCTATCATCTGGGGCTGCTACAATAGGCCAGAAGTGGCTGCAGTACAAGGGACTTAGTCCCACTCCACTAGCAATTAAAAAACAATAATAATAATAGTTACAAATGTTAAAACGTGATGTTAGTTCTGTGCTTAATTAAGCACCACACCATGAAGACATATGTGAGACTGGAGGTAGGGCTGTCAGACAACTAAACTGACAAACTGTGTAGTCATATATGAAAACATATCCAAAAACTGTTTTTTTTTTTGGCAGATACATCTTGGCAACTTCATCACAAATCCCATACCAAATTGTTTATGGCAGTTTTGCTGTGCTGCTTCATATAAAGAGAGACGTGAAATTTGCATTTGCGAATTGAGATCGCCAACTGGCAATCCCTACATACACCAGATAGAAATGTACGGTCAACTGCAAGCCCAGGCCACTTTACACCTGGGTAGGAGCTTCCAGTAACTTCTGGATCGGAGGGTGAGCGGGCCCCAAGAGTCAGTCTCAATTTTGTGAAGAAAAGAAAAATCTGTGCCCTCACTACGACTGATCGAAGCACTCCCTTGCGTTTATTTTCTGAGCCAATACAGACTTCTTACTTACTGTATGAAACCATAGCGATCAGTGGTATGGTAAATCTCATATCCTGGATCCTCCCAGGGGTCAATTTGAGCTCCGTCTTCTCTACCACGACTATAACGGCTAACAATAAGTGCCCTCTCTTCTGCCGCTCTTCGCAGCAGCTCTTCTTCATTCATCCCGCGCGACTAAAGTGTCTTGCACCACACACCATCCCGCTCCTGCGTGAACTGAGGCTGTAATTCTACAAAATGAACACCTTCAGCTCCTGTAACATAGAACAATATAGCATGTGCAACAGTTGCTATGCAACAGGCGAATAAACAATGCTGATATGCAACTCGCTTCTAGGCAACGGATCGGTAAACACGTTCCCGCGGCAATGAATATGTACGTAACAATATAATAACCCGTCTCTAAGCACCGGATCGGTAAACACACGAGATACGAGATACGAGCTTGGGAGCAGATAAATTGAATTGAGTTGGCAGTTGCATAATAATGGCACGAAAGGGGTTAGGCTGTGAAAAGTTGACTTCACGTGTTATTTGAAGTTATAGTGAGAAGTTATGGTGAGACTGTTATGAATCCGTTGCCAGGATACGACTTGGGAAGACTGAGAACTCTGATGCGTGTGTAATGGTGAATTGTATAAAGTGTGTAGATCAGCAATAGCGTCGTACTGCCTGTAGTTCCGAGTACTGTGCGTAAGGTGACAATAAATCCAATCATCCAATACAAAACCTGTCTTATAAGTTACGCACAAACCCCCTACACGTGACAACATAGTTTAGGCTAGGAGTGGGTCTTGTTTAAAGAAACTTTCAATAAGTCACTCACAACAATTTTTATAAGTGAGATCTCCAAAAGTTATAAAGTATATCTAGGTCACACCTTTTAGCAAACTTATTAGGATGCTCTGAATTCCACCACAATTTTCACTGTATTTATTTCATGTACCACGCCAATACATGAGCTGAATCACAGAACTTGTTATGGTTACCGACAAATATCTTTCAAACTGGTACAATTCCCACGAAAATTCGGCTATTAGCTCTAAATTTACGGTAGTGTCTCACATCCTGAGATACAACTGTGGACAGTCCGAAATGCGATTCACTAAAAGTGATAGAAACTAAATCCATTAAAGCACGATTCCCGATTTCAACACGTCAACTATAAACTTTCAAAATAATGGTCATGCTATTTTAACCTGTAATACCTCAGGTCAGTTGTCAAACGCTCTGAATGAACAGACATCTCAAGACGAAGTCAACAGTCACACTTCACATTTACTGTTTTTTAATGCGACGAAAAGAATGTGGAATCATTTCAAACAAGATTTAAACAATAAATGAGGTAAGAACCTAACACAATTAACATACATATCGGGCACCTCAACTTTCCACCCCACTCTCTTTCGCAGTGGCAAGTAGGCAAGTAGAATGAGATCGGACGAAGTATTATTATCCGACCGCCAGGAGCAGCACCGGCTGGAACTTCCGCTAATTTGTGTGCCGGCATGACCGGGCATGACGTATTGCGCATATGTGGATGAGGTTCGGGTGAAATAGGGAATGTCCACGTATTTGAATTTGTAGTGTTATACCGACGTAAGCATTGTTTTGTTATTGTGGCAGACGTTTCCTGTATTCACGAACAGAATGGTGTGTAATAATGTATATGAACCAGGTCACTTATAAATCAATCAATGTTTGAGATTGTTTTGTCAGTTTAACATAACCTATAATAAATATCCCATGCACCGCCAGAGTTACTGACATGTTTCTTATTTCGTATTATCATTTTTCAGGCCGAGATTGAATCTATGACGCGGTATGTGTCTCCAGTAAATCCAGCAGTGTTTCCCCACTTGACAGTTGTCCTATTGGGAATAGGAATATTCTTTACAGCCTGGTTTTTTGTGTATGAAGTTACAAGCACAAAGTTTACCAGAGACATTTTCAAAGAGCTTTTGGTGGCTCTTGTTGCAGCAATCTTCTCAGGATTTGGAGTTTTGTTCCTTCTTCTTTGGGTTGGAATTTATGTGTGATACCTCAGTATCCCAAATATTGAAACATTAGACAGTGATAAAACTTGTAAATGAGACTATAATTATTAAAATATATAGCTTTTACTTTTCTTCAAGAAACTAAGATGTGAGCGGTGTACTTTCATTGCCAGAAATGTTCTAAAGGTAATGATAGAGCTACTCTAGGGAGAATAGGGCCAAGGGAAACAATATTTTTTTTATGATACATTGATAGTTGCTTCCAAAGCATTTTCTCACACTGATAGTATTTACTATGTAGTTGCACTCTGGTCAACGAAATGTACCAAAATACATGGTAGTATCTGTAATACATATGTACTGGTATGCTGTATTCACTGTATGAATGTTGCAACTTAAAAAATTGTGAATTTAAGAATAATTCGAAAGCAAATTCTGTAAAGTTAACAAGAATCATTGTTATGCAAGCAATCAAATTAAACTAAAATTGGTGGGTATACTGAGTTAATTTTGCTTATAATATTAATATAGCCACATGCAACTAATTAGGACAAGTATATTGTCAAGTTATATTTTACTTCTTTTGACTTAATTTGGACTTCATCCATTGTCTGGTAAGTAAAAGACGAAAGACCACGACGTTTCGGAGACTGGATCTGTCTCTGTCTTCAGGTGGGTAGGTAAGGATAAACCTACTCAGTTGGGCCTGTTAGAAAGAGCTAATTTCAATCATGGGTCCCAACTGAGTAGGTTTATCCTTCCCTACCCACCTGAAGATGGAGAAAGATCCAGTCTCCCAAAACGTCGTGGTCTTTTGTCTTTTACATAGCAGATGATGGATGAAGTCCAAAATAAGTACAGTATACACCATCGTCAGAAGTTATATTTTGTTTTTCACAATTTATTTTGTAGGATTTGAGGTTCTCACAGTATTGGTTATGAAGAGTTAGTTGTCTTCTAGGATGTGTAGTCCATTGAAGTTTAACTGATGTTTCAGAGGAACATTTCACCTCCATCTCTCTGCTCGACTTGGCCTACTCTTCTGCCCTCAAGGTGGGTGTCGCATGTTCCTCCAAAATGTCAGTCTACTTTCAACAGATTACATGTATTGTGGCCCAGAACAAAGAACTCTTTCATCTGAATATTCTGTTTGGTTTTTCTTACTTCATTTTTCCCTTTGTATTTTTGTTGGTATCTATAGTGTTGTTAGTTTTCCTCCTTATATTTATGAGATCTCAAGATGAACATGCAAGTAGGAAGGTGTCCCAATAGTTCTCATGCTTGTCCTAGTTGGTTGCATTTCACAATACTATCATTTACATGAGAGGCGGTGCAGCAGCAGTAATCTTAATGTTAAGGTAGTTTCGCATGGTTGACGAACTGAAAATGTTGTCTTTATTTTACAAGTGGAATGTACCCCTTTACCTGACACAATTAAATGAACACAGAAACTGGTGTATGCATTTTGCCTCTCTGGATGATTACCTTAACTGAGTGCTTTAGGCCGCGCCATAGCTCAAGCGGTTAGTCGCTGGCTTCCCACAGCAGCGGCCCAGGTCTGATCAAGTGGGATTTGTGGTGGATAGTGGCACTGGGGCGGGTTTTCTCCGAGTACTTCAGTTTCCCCTGCCAATCTTCATTCCACCAATTGCTCCACAATCACCCTCACCTATCATCTGGGGCTGGTACAATAGGCCAGAAGAGGCTGCAGTACAAGGGACTTAGTCCCACCCCACTAGCAATAATAAAAAAAATAGAATCCTCTAATCACCTGGAAAGTCATCCTAGCAGATGTATAAAGACAAAATATCGACATATTCACTGCTGCCTCCTGTACTGGTGGGCCACCCCTTTGAAACAGAAATAGCAGAGAATGAGTAAAAACCAGTAAATAATTGCTGTATGTTTAAGATGATCTTAGTTTTCACAAGCTAAAAGTTTCTCTGCATTTGAGCAACATATGTTGCAATTACATTGATACAAACAGAGGAAGGGTCTGCAGTAAACTTCAGCCCATAAGATGATGGGACCGACAATGTATGTGTTAAACCAAACAGCAGAAGTATGTACAAGGAGCTTTCAGTAAGTGATGTCCTAGAATGTGTTATATTTATTCCTTCAACTTCATACAGAACAAGGATTAACACGCAACATAACTGCCACAGTGACTGTGACATTCATCCTAGCGATACATCACCGGTTGGATTCTTGTGGAGAAGAAATGAGGGCTCAGTATCTGCACCCACCATTGTACCTCTTTCCAATTGCTGTGGTGTCGTGTGATGCGGCATGTTACTGTTGCCCCACGTTGCAGGAAGTGAGTGAAGATACTGCTCTGGGCATCCCAAAATGCAGTCTCCACCAAACCTTCTGTCTAGCAATTCCACTTCTATCAAACACTGAAGAAGCTGATCCAAGTAAAACATGTCCAACATGAGGAGATGAAAGCTGAGGTTTGCTGGTGGGTGCAAACAATGAATGCTAATTTCTTCACCGGAAGTGAACATGTAGTGTACTGCTGGGACAAAAGTCTCACTTGGTCTACATGTTAAACACCGGCACTAACAACATAAGTAAAGTAAAGCTATTGCTGTAACAGGCCATGGAGGCCCACAGGGTTGTGAAATGTTGACGTTCCCACATTTTCTAGACAATCAGCTCATAGATGTCGGCAAGGTTGTCAGCCGTATGCACCGGCCACCCTTTACTCCCAAGAATATTCCTGGTACTCATGTCTGTTAGAGGCTGAGTCGACCCCAGGGCCATAGCTGAAAGGATTAGGTCAATTGAAAAAAATCCAATGCCCTCATCAGGACTTGAACCCACCATCTTCCAGCTTGTAGCATAGTGCAACCAACTACGCTACTGCATTCCCTGGCACTAACAACACATATACCTTAAATCAGTCGCTGATTTTCACTGTGCATCCATATCCCACATGCGTATGTACACACCAGACTGTGAGAGGACCAAGAAGCCAGTGTTTCAGCGCATCATCATCCCCTTTAATGCAGGGAAAGGAAGTGGATATATATCGGACGTGAAGCCACGATACGAAATACACCCCGTAGCCATTTGCCGTAACATGATGGCAGAACTGGATATTTCGCAATTGCCTGATGTCATTTTTTCCCAAAAATGTATATATCTCAATAACTTTTAATTCACTCTTTGTTAATGAATACATAACAATTCAGATTTTAAAATGAAAGTAAAAAGAAAGTGTTATCTTACAGACAGGTAAGTATGATATGCAAACAAAACAATGTTGGAGAACAGACTATGTTAGACATTATTATAAAACAGTCATCACATGACTTGAGAAAAGTGAAATTGAACAAGCATTTGGATTTTAATGTTGTGGGTTGGGACCAGGGCCATCTTATCCATTGGGCAAAGTGGGCTGCTATAAAGGGGCCCCAACCATGCGAGCATCGGGGACATTAAGTTCCCCACAGTTTCTGCATACCTCACAAACATGTCACTAGCCAAAGAGTTTCATACTGTGCTCTTATTTACTTAGGTAACAATGCTATTAGTAGCTCATAATATACAGCATTGAATGGTAGGCGAATTAATGAATAATGAATTGGAATGGATGTGGAAGGAAGCAGCTGCCTAATTTAAGGTACCCTAACAGCATTTATGTGGAAGAACTGAGGAAAACTTCAGTCAGTGTCCCAACTGTGATTCAAACCAGGCACTTACTAGATAAAAGTCTTGAGCATTAAACCTTGAGCCAACTTGCTCGATGTAGTGTGCTCTTAGACGTCGAGAGTACAAAATCAGTAAACAGAATAAATAATGACTGTGCAGTCCGTATGTAACATCAACTTTAGGAGTTATAATTAACAGTATCCTGGCATGATTCCAATCCGCATATCTGGGCAGTAGACACGCAAGAGGATGTACAGAGTAGCTTTCTGTGTTACTACATTTGCATGTATAAAACATGAAATAATAAGTTTTCAAAAATGGGGTTAAACCAATATAATTTTTAAATTGTTTCTTTTTATCTTATCGATTTTCTTTTATTACTATATACATACAATTCAGGGCCACGCCATAGCTCAAGCGGTTAGTCGCTAGCTTCCCACTGCGGCGGCCCAGGTTCTATCCCAGGTATGGTCAAGTGGGATTTGTGGTGGACAAAGTGACGCTGGGGTAGGTTTTCTCCAAGTACTTCGGTTTCCCCTGCCAATCTTCACTCCACCAATTGCTCCACAATCACCCTCACCTATCATGTGGGGCTGGTACAATAGGCCTGAAGTGACCGCAGTATAAGGGACTTAGTTCCACCCCACTAGCAATAAAAAAAAATACATTTAGTAGTGATATCAGACTGTAAGGCTTTTATTTATTAAAACAAGCAGAGAAAATGGGGGCCCAAGACAATATGTTGCCCATCCCCACCACTGCCTTAAGAGCGGTCCTGCTTGTGCCAGTGTGCAGTGTTGGAGGTGGATAAAAACATTCTGCAGAAACTTGTTGCCTCAATCTACAGGGTTGGCCTGCGTCGACAGAACAATGCCATGGAATTACAGAAATGTAACCATGTCCTCCAACACAGGGTAATGACACAACCTCAATATTATGAAATCAAGCTTACAGCAAATTCCCAATTCGGTGATTCTATAATTAATGAAATCCTGTATTTAGTGAATATTTTTTTCTGCTTCCAGCTGAAATGCGATATAAACAATTCATTATTTCCCCACATCTAGGGCATTTCAATTTAGTAAATAACCCCCACAGAATGTACGAAAGAAGTCTTCGAGTTTGCACACCTCAATTTAATGCAAATGCAGTGAAAATAATGATCGATACTCACATTTTCTCTCTGTCAGACAGCCACAGTGCTTATAGCATCGCAGTTGCTTTGAGTCTCCACTGACATTCTTTCAGTGTTTATTTCATTGTCAATAATTATTTTAGAAATTAACTATTGGAGAAGGCTGGTGAAAATTCAACAGGCGGTAGCCTAATCTGTTTTACCGAACAATGTCCACATACACACATGTGCATGTACCTACAGCCTTCAGCCATAGCATTCGTGAGAGTAATTGAAAATGAAGTCATATTTTATTCAAATCTCACATGCAAGCTGTCAAGAGGTGCTTCCATCAATGGCCCCACAAACCTGTTGCAACAGGCGTACAGCACATCTATATTTATGTGCGTGTGTATATATACATACACAGGGATGTGGCACAGGTATTATTGATTATGTAATTTTATCTGTGCAGACACATTTTCTTTTACTACTTAATGAAACTGTTTTATAATAATTAATACAGTGTGCTTTATAAGAAGATAAACAACTTGTTGACGTAATTTTATACAACTCCCACTTAGTGAAAACATAATTCAACTTTATCATCAGAAGATAAAGGTGAATTTAAAAAAAATCCCACTTCCCCAGAAATTCATTAAACAGATATTTCACAATACACATATTCCTCGATTTATTCAATAGTTGATAGCTGTGTTCCAAGAAGATGTCACAGAGAGTGGAACCACACAATTCAAACATAATTTTCCTATCTCCCCTTTGCTGTCCTCCTCCACAAACTCACAAAGTAATCCGCTCATCCTTCCTTCTCATCATGTCTCTCCATTGGGTGGCAAGCGCTCTTAACTGAAACTGATCTAAATTACCTCAATGCATTAAAATTAAAGTACATTTTTTGAGTATTTGCACATGGGTGAACACATGAACAACCCTATAACTTGACACACTATGGTGTATGTATGATGGGAAAAAAATTGAGGCAGATGACTGTCTCACATGCAGTGCCTACTTCTGACATCCCAGGTAAAAATCTACACAAATTTAATATATTTTAAAACAAAGTGGTGACTAGAAGAGACAGGTTTATGATTAGGGGGATCAGGGTTGTAACAAAAACTATTAAATGAGTCAAATGTGATTCTGTTACAATGATATACCAACGTTTAACTGAAACATAACCACCATTCTGAATCTCAGAGAGTTTTCATCCGGCAAGGCCTGCTTTCTGGCGGCACTTGTGCATCAGGGCATGCAACATGAACTGTTTGCGTGACAAACTTCGGACTTGTTTCAGGAACACGTCCAAATCAATAACTCCACGTCTTAATGCTTCCCCCATGTAGTATATTGCGTCCTCTGTCGCAGCCTCCTCAGCAAAAGCAATCAGCAATCTGGAAAAGGTAAATAAAATGTAACTGTTCTGTTGGGAGTCGGGATAACTTGGTCACTATAGCGACTAGGCTACAAGCTGTAAAACCAAGAGATCGGAGTTTGTTTCCTGGCATGAGCAAAAGATTTTTCTCTTCTGCACAGTGTCCAGACCCAGTTTGCCTACCCAATTGGTATCAATGGTGTCGAGCAGAACCCTGACCACCCATACATGAGGTGTAGCTATACCTCCATTCCAACAGACACTTTCATGGCATGGTACCCAATTAATAAAGTACAGTGGAAACTTTACCTTCTTACTGTCCTGTTTCGTACCACAAACACCCATAAGATTTTATGACAGTTTCTCTGTACTCTCACCAACATGTACGGTAACAAGTATTAAAGCAATGACAACCCATTTCCTCCCTTCCTTCAGGGAGTGGTTATGGGGTTTCCACGATTTAGGAAGACCACCATTTAATGTTTCTTTTGGTGACCAGTAGATTTGACCACTAAGCTGAGGAAAATCTTGAACAGTGGAAATTTAATACTGGGATCGCTGACTTCTGATCACTGAAATTGGATCTTAATCAGGGGAAATCTGAAATTGAGGAACATGAAATGGGAGTTCCATCCTAATGTAATACAATGTAACATGATGGAATCTAATCTAATGTGAGGGCATTTCAAAAACTACATAAACCAGAGATCACAGCTGACCACAACAGCTACTCATAAGTAAACTTCAGATAATATAATGGTGATGGATTTCAGTGTTACGTACTGTTTATAAAGTGGAGCAGTTGTGGTGACAGCTTCGTCAACATCAAGCGGCTGCTGCTCCGATAAACGTTCAATGTCTTTCTCCAATTCTTTCTCCTTGTCTTTAAGAATAGATATGTTCTTATCCAACTCAACCTGAAAATAATAATGGTTTCAAAAGTGTAGTGGGTCACAGGTCTCCAAGGGGTCACTGCCTACTCTAACGGGGGACACTGAATTCGTAAGAGTTATTCAAAACACAGTTGCATCCATGTACAGAGTGGCACACAAAGTGATCCAGTACTTCATCTATTAGTAAAATCTTTATTTCAATTAAAATACTAGAAAATAAAATACAAAAAGAAAGACACTGCTTGCAGATCTATCCTCTTGAATCAAGTGTTCAACATGACCACAAATTACGTCTGGCAACTTCAACACGAACTGCGTTGTTGTTGATTACTCAACAGCACATATCCTCAGTTATCTCATTCCAGGCCTGACTCATTAGCGCTCTCAATTTCATTACTGTTTGCAGCTTTTTTGAAAAAATCTTTTCCTTGAGGAATCCCCAAATAAAATAGTCACATGGGTTTAAATCATGACTATTTGGGAGCCAGTTCTGTCCACATGCAAAACAATCAGGAAATCCATCTGGGATGACACATGAATCATTTTGTATGGATACAAATTCAAATACAGTAGAACTTGGTTATAACGTCATCAAAGGGACCTAAAAATAGTGTCGTTATAAACGAATGTCGTTGTAACCGAAATGGGCACTTCCACAGTAGCCTTATGTTAGTCACGTAAAAATCTACCAAAAACCAAGTTAAAATGTTGCATTTTTTAGTGAAATATGTAGTTAAGTACAGACTAACGTAACATTAACGTGGAATTGATATGGATTCTCCATATCGTTTGTACTGTAGAATTCACCAAACCAAATTCGCGGCATACATCAGCTTTTTTCCTTCCATTTTCTATTTCACGAATCACTTTAACTTTCTCTTCAATGCTTAAAACTTTCCTTTTCATTGCCATGTTTTCGCTACTGCACTTCTCTGGGTTTAGGCAGGAACACTATAGGGTAAGTAGACAATGTGAGGTCCTGTTAGACGAGATTCTAGGAAAGGAATGCAGTTAACAACCTGCCGCGTCCTCTTGCACTATTCACGCAGTCCCACCCCACACCCTTGTTTTCGCATAAAACCCACGCTCCTCTTGCAGCCCGCGGTCGTATTCTTCCAGGACAGTCACGTCAGCAAGTAGAGAAAGTGAGGGTGGGCAGACACATCGAACTTTCCCACGATATCAGAGAAATTCAGGAATGAAAATGACGTTACATACGAGGTTGATGCATTTGTGCATGTCGTACTAAGCAAGGTATAAAAACAGTTGCTTTATGAGGAATTAGTTCGTACCATTGAATATTTGACGCAATAGACAAGGTGTCGCAGAAACCGATGTTGCTATAACCAAGTTTTACTGTAATTTTTCAATGTTCATTGCACCGATCGTCTGAATATCCCTATTTGTGCTGCAGCCTTCCTTGTTGATTTACTGGGGCTTCTTTGCAACGCCACTTTAGCAGCATGAGTGTTCTCCGGAGAACGCACTGATGAAGGCCAGCAACGTTTCCTCTCCAACACTGAACCATTATTATTAAATTGGTTATAAAGTTTGTGAACTGTTTTAAACGACCAGCCTCTGTTGGGCCACAACACTTCTTGCTTCAGTAATGAACAACATTGTTTTTATGCATTGCTGTAGTCTCCTTTGGTCAGCCATTTTATGTAAACAGGCGCATGAGCGGGAGCAGCACGACACTAGCGTGCTTGGGAAGAGTAAGAACTAATCTCCATGCGTTACCATGTTACAAAACATTGTTCACTGCGTGGTTCAGTAATTAATACTAAATCATTTCATGTGCCATCCTGTATAATTCATAATTAAAAATAATAACAACAGTAATTTTGGCAATCCAGTAAAATGTAATCTTTGTACTTCTGGAGAAGGTAGCCACAGTTGGCAAAACATTTCAGTTCTTTCACAACTGTACAGGATATAAAGAGAGTGTTAAGCTAGTCAGGTTTCTGTTGTCATCATACAGCCTGACAAACAGACCTGCAACAATGTGCAAAACTGTACTTTTCACTGACCAACACAGACGAGTGTTGCATACATGTATGTATTATTTTAGGGGGCTGAGGTGTCACAAAGTCTGAGAAACCCTGGTGTACACAATGGTAAACACATATTATCCAAAAATATTTCTTTCCTACACAAGATATGTTTGTGGTACTTGCTGCAGTAGTGGGGTGTGGCCGAGTCTACTTGGTACTGCGGCCAATACTGGCCTACTGTACCAGCCCCAGATGACAGATGAATGGTGATTGTGGCGCACTTGGCAGGGGAAATTGAAGTACTTGGAGGAAACGTGCCCCACTGCCACTTTGTCCACCACAAATCCCACATGACTTGGAGACCAGTGACTAACCGCCTGAGCTATGGTATGCCCTCTTGCAGCAGCAACTATGAACACTGCTATCTACTGGGATGACATTTTGTCTGGTAAATGTTTACCAACATTTTGGAACATAACTGGATCTACTTCCAGAGCTGACAACTAACCCATGAAAGCATTTTACCAAGGCCCTGACTCCAGTCCTTCCTCTCTCTCTATCCAGACCACTTCTTCCTTGCTCACCTCACTCCTCCACTGTGAAGCTGTAAGCAGCAGGTTCCAGGAAAATGTAACAATTCACCAAACTTCATGGCTTCGCATACCAGAAGACAGTGCACACCACAAGGGATCTGACACTCTCACAATGGTGCTTACAAAGAGTTCTGTGTTATGGGATGTAATGTCATGTAGTCCACTGAAAGTCAACCAACATTTCAGAGCAATATAACATCTTCAACTTCAGGGTCGCTAGTTTTGACTCTGCTTCATGCTGTTTTCTTGCGTGGCTTATTCTTCAACCATGAAGATATGAGGTGATAAGTTTCTCTGAAATGTTTCATGACTTTCAATGGTCTATACAAGGCACAATATGCTCGAAGACACAACTCTTCTGTATTCACTAGAGACAATTCTGTCTGAATCTCTAATCTTTATATATATCTCACCTGTTCTTTCTCCAGTCGTGCAAGGATGTCTTCTAACTTGCTTTTCCCCTGCAGCAGTTCCTGCTGGGTACGGCTCAAAGTCTCCAACTCAGCTTGCATCTGCGAGAACTGCTCTCGTAAGCGTCTGCGTACCTTGTCTTCCACAGCAGACAGCAGCGAGGCCCTGATGTGCTCCTCAGTAATGGTTCCCGTAGTACCACCTGAACTGTTGGCTGTGTTTATTGCGGGTGGTGACTTGAAACAGACATTGACATTACAATTACAGTCTCTTCAGACATGACACCGCACAATTTGGTACAGAAGTACCAACATTTTAGACGACTCTACATAGATTTCTCTAATCGTACTGCTACAGTTGTTACTTTTATTTTTTTCTGTAAAGAACTTGTTACTTAAATACACATTCTGTGTAACTGAACAGTCGCCAGTCAGTGAGTGTTCATTCATAAACAATACTTCTTATACAATGTGCTGTTATGTCTATGAACTATCTCCATACAAAATTTCACATGCCCAGTTGAAATCATTCATTAGTTATCATCATTAGACTGAAAATTAATTACATACTTCACAAACCACAATTTTGCTGTTTGCGGTTTACAAAAAATGTGGTATATTCTCCAATGATCTATCATACTATGTTAAGTGGTGCTAGCGCCACCCCCCACCTCAAAAGTTTCGGCCTCCTGCCTGTTATTACTCACTGCAGGAAATAAAATACGGTATTGAAGTAGCCTCTAATTTTGTAATGTTCATACCAAGTACCACAAAACCAGTTAAATGGTAATGGTAAAGGTAAAGTTGTCCCTGCGCTCAATTAATTAAGCACCACACCAT